>NW_019173070.1:0-149476 GCF_001831195.1 Colletotrichum orchidophilum
GTGGCGGTTCACCGTCGCTCTCGATAGCTTTTCATGCATGGTCGGATCGCCTAGCAAATGTACCGTATGCGAGTCACGGAGCCTCCAACAAATCTGACGGACATGGACCAGGAGCATAGTGTACAGCAAGACCTGCCATTGGATCCCCATTCGGACCGTTCTGGCTTTGGACACGCCCCTCGTGCATCCATATGCAATCCCGTACTTGGCCCCCCGCTCACCCTTGTCCATCCAGCCACGCTCGACAGCGTGCCCAAGATCTTGGGGGCGAAGAGCACGAGTCCCCCCCTGAACGAACGATTCCAGGAACCATTTGCGCAAAAGGGAACAACCGAGCGTGACAGATGCCAGCTCCTAGCGCTGGGCGCGTGGTTCGTTGGCACGAGTTCGGATCCGAGGCACACACAGCCCCAGGATGCAGGGCGAGCCATGCGGCCTGAAACCACCAGTGCGCCAGTTTGGTAACACGCGATGTTCAACGAAAATGAAGATTGATAGAATGTCCAATGATACTCCGGGGCTCTTGGCCAGCCAGTGACCCCTTTCATGTCAAGCTTGAGAATCTGGATGGATAGCCTGGTCCTTGGGGTTTGCAAAAAGCTGGACGACATGTTGGGGGACAGGCCTAACGGGATCGAATAGGTTAAGGCAAGACTTGGCGTGGGTGACGGCTTCCTCGGTAGGTTCCTGTCCCAGGGCCTGCGATATTATCGATCCAGGTGGCCACCGCTAGTTTCTAGCATGTGAATGATGACACTACTGGTTTGCTCACCCCATTTTTTGACCAGCTCCCCTGCTCACCGTATACTGATGGAACTGCCCATTTCGGTTGGCTGGTAAAAGGCGGTCCTTCTCGCATTCTATTTGCTGGCAGACTGCCTTAGACAGCATTTCCAGAACGAGAGTGGAGGATGGCGCGCCGTGATAGATGCCGAGTAAGGGAGCAAGCTAATTCCCACCAACGGCTCAAAGATGGGGGGTGATTAGGTCTCCCCTTCCAGATCGATGAACGGCTTCAACCCTGGTCAGCAAAGCTGCGGTGTCGAGCCGTCGACCTTCGTATGGACACAGAACCGTGAACCAGTCCTCTGGAATGGGCTCTGCTAAGAGGAGCACGTCCTGGTTCCTAGCCGAACTTCATTTGCGAGGTTACAAGGGCAGGGAGTCGGCCAAAGCGAGAAAAAGGCGCAGACTGTGGTCATCGTTGTCGACCAGACCCCGCGATCTCTACAGAGCTGTCGACCAGTCCCATGAAGACATTGGCCCCTCATCGTCCCATTTCTTCTCGCCCACAAAGACAACTGCAGGCAGCTCGAGTGATGGCCAGGCGACTCGGCGAGCCTATCCCACGCATGTTCCTGCATTTCTGGCTCTTGCATCCGTCCTTTTCATTAGCTGCGGCGCGAGTTGTATATATAAACTCTGTTGGACAAGGCCAGGGCGTCTGCCGAACGACGCCGGTCCGCCACCGGTCCATTCATTCAATCTCTGTGTTGATCGACCTGCAATGTGTACGCGGCCCCTCAAATTCGCCCATGGATTACCCTGAATCAAAGCCGGAGTGGTTGCCACAACGTGATTACCAGGGTGAAGGTCAAGCTCTGAACGGCGTGCAGACTGCATTAGGTAGCCTTAAGAAATATCACCACTGACAGAAGCCATGTCAAAGGGTAGGCCATTCCACACTTGTAGTTTTGGCCTTCGGCAAAATAATTTCATATGAGAAGCTTCGCCTTGTCGTTTTGGAGCTCGAAATCTCCCTTGAGGAGAATACCATATAGTGCTCCTGGTATCATCATAGGCCGCTGCTTTTCTGGGAAGGCGGGACAGCAGTGTTATGCTAGGCCTATGCAAGCTGGCGCTCCATTCACAGACAATGAAACCGACGTGGCGGCATGGATGAAATATCCGACATTGGATATTGTAGTCTTTGGTACTCGGACTCATCCCCCACGGCCTCGTCCTGGTGGCGTGATGATACAATTTCCAGCGCGGCCAGACGCGAAGGCGACAAATTAGACGGACGGTTGTATCGGATTTTTGCAAGGAAACGATTGTCACACTGTCCGAGCTGCAGGCTCTTAGACGTTCTTGATCCGGTGAAGCAGTTGGGACAACAATGTTGTCCCACGATGTAGCCAAGGAGCTCGCCACATGGGACGGACGATATGCGGAGCAGACACAGAAACATGTAGAAGAGCCTAAAAGGGCATGATGACAAGGTGACCGGTGAGCCGAGGAGCAGACTGAGAAGGATGAGAAGTAGCTTGGCCGAGTCTCAGTTGGGTTAGCGCCGTCATTGCGTAAAGGTGCTAATGGGGCCAGAATCTTCTTCGAAGGCCCGAAGAAGGGTTCGATTGGGTGGCATGGCGGGATGGCTGGATATTGGATCAGGAACCGAATTCGAGGTGTCCAGTAGCCAACTCCGCACGCACATCGGAGCCCGTGGTTTCTCGATGGCAATGCGTAAGGTAGGATGTACCCATGCAACCAGCAGGCAGGTTTGATGATTGATCAATGGGATTCCATCGGCCAACTCAGAGCGTGGTATCTAGTGTGGGTGGCGATGGCAAACTCCGCGACATCGTTGATTTTCGATGCTTCCAAGGAGCGGGACTTGAAGAGGAGCGCCATATAGCGGCTGGGCCTCGACTGGGACTAAACTGACTGGCTCGAGCAGCATCCAAGGATGACCATTCGACGATGAACCCTGTCTTGGGCTTCCAGAACTGAGCCCCAGTAAGCAAAGTAAGATAGCCCAGTTGCAAGTCCCATGCGAGCGGCACCCGCTCCAAGTCAATCCTGGCCAAGCGGAGGCCCCTGGTGGCCTAGAGCAGCTGGGAATCGAGAGACCAGAGGGGAAGAGAGTGCGGGCTCGCTTTCGGTGGCTCCCCGGCAGGGACTAGAAGCCAGTTGAGTGTTAGAATGTTGGCGTCTTTCTGAGGGGAGGCCGGCGTGGTCGGGCACTTCGTGATGGCTTTGGAATGAAAGTAAACACGAAGCGAGTCGAGTATGGCAGAAGCAGGCGCGATAATTCAGAAAATGACCTTTGCTTTGATGAGTTGGTTCGTGGGCGAGGGGAGCGGCCCTGGGGGTGGAAGACTTGAGGTGGGTGTGGTGAGATGCGTTATCACATCTGAGATGCAGTGCAGAGACGTACCTTGCCGAACCGTGCCGACCCTCTTCTCCCAGCTGCTCAACCTCAGGTCACAACCCGGCACACAGGGCAACGAGTACATGATGAATGCGTCATAGTCGATGCACTGCGTGATGTATACTGTACCTTGCCCAAAGGTGCATCAGTATAATGAGCATGTCTGCAGCAGTACCTTGAGATAGCCACCGACAGGTAGGTAGAAATGTGTACCTAGAAATGGTTGCAGAAAGAAACGGAGAAGAGGAATGGGAAGTAACAATGAAACAAGACCTACCTAGATGGCCACCATGGCGACGGCAGAGACCAGGCCGGCCAGAAGATTGGCAGATTGGGATTCCTAGCCTGGCGCTAGAGGCAAGCAAGATGTCTTGGGTCACGGATGTGCAGTCGACAATAAGGCAGGTAGGTGGTAGGTACCTTACATTCCCTCAGCCAGGAAATACCTGACGACACAGATGAGACAAGTTCGTATGGGTCCACACAGAGACAGAAGTACAAACAGTGTCAAGTGTCGACAGAAGAGTATACGTATCCATAAAAAGACGGCAAGACGGTTACCCAAACACCAGGAGATCTCAAGCGTCTAGCGCCCAGTGCGGCCTAGAGCCAGTCCTTAGTCCTTACAAAGTTCTGGTGTGGACAAGCACGCACTAACGTACCCACCCAGTCGGTGGAGGAGATGGGCAAGGGTGGCTACGAGCCGGCCTGTAATGATAAGGTAAGCGGGGAGTGGGGACCGCATCGCACCTGGCTGCAACCAAGACTTGGCGACTGCAACTGCGGTACCTTACCGCGGTACGGATACAATGCGGCAGATACCGTGTCTCCGTTCCAATGGATCTTGACCATCTCCCATGCGCCTGTCGTTGGCGTTGCTGTGCATCCCACGCCGCACCCATGCAAGCCAAAGGGCCATCCCATGGATCATGGCATGGCATAGCGCTGAGAGCCTGCCGCGCGAAAGGAGCTGGCAATATTCCGTAGGTAAGAGAACCTCTGCACATCTCTCGGGCTGTCTCATCGCAGTGTATCCGTACAATGTCGTCTCCCCCCTAGCTCAACCAGGATTCGACGTCAGCACCTTGGTTCGGTCCGCTTCTCGGCCTCCTCGACACCACTTGAATCGGCTCGACGTTGTAGCCAGTCTTGCCAGGGCCTCCTCAACCCCGGAGATGGCTTGCTGTCGATCAAAGTTATAGACTAAGGCAGTCCGTAGGCAGAGATTCGAATCAGTGCAAGCGCCCCCCCCTCTAGGCGCTCAATACCACGGCGCTCGGCTTCGCTCAAGTGTCCAGACTAGAAGCCTCCAGAAAATCTTTAGCCGTCTTACCGCTTACCTGTCACTGCCATTTTGGCAAAGGGGCGACGACCATCTCTCATTTCGCATTCGCCGGCTCTTGACGGTGCCGCTGTCTCTCCCCGTTAGCGCCACGGCAGTCGGGACAACGCCTGCCAAAAGTTGGCCAGGAATGCTTTGTCCTCGGTTCGCAAGCTAAGTCCCCATGATCCCTCGCCCTATGGTTCGGTGATGAGGTACGCCAGTTGCTTTGCGGCACCCATACCAGGTGTCGTTGAGGACGATCCATATTTGATTCAACCCGGAACTCCAGGAGAGATGATAGGTAGACTGAAAGCCACATAGATAGCTGTCGGCACCCAGCTAATTCCACCAACATCACACACAGACTCCATAGGTACGGATACCATACCCACGCAGCTCATGACTTCAGACACACTGTGATGGACGTCGATTTTCGCCCAGACCAGGACGGCCTGGGGCCGACAGAGCGGGCTCCCGAGCAGAGCTTCTGCTTTAGGACCCTCGCAGTCCTCCACCTTCCACGTCCCCCGTCGTGGCCGGACGGGGAACGTGGAAGGTGGTGTGGGTAGACAGTTGTGGTGGACTCCTTCGAGAACAAGACTGGATAATGCACTTGTCCCATCAGGGCAGGTTAAGACGGGGTCAAGCCTCAGGTACTGTCGTCTCTGTATCCGTACCCGTCCTGAATCTTACTGTAGGTGTCTTCCAAGCTCCGAGTCCCAGCAGCCCCAGGACGGTCAGGAGCGTGAGGGTCCCCGCGGTCATGATCAGGACCACCAACCCCACGAGAGATGCGGATGAAGAAAATGGTGGACTTGCCCTACTGGGCAGGGCAATAGGGCGGGTAAGGTACGGCGACAGCCTAAGGTACGGACGGGTACGGGTACAGGTACCTTGCCTGCCAATGCTAATCCGCCTGCCTGGTTTGCTCTTTGGACGCTACGGATAGAGACTCCTCAGTCCTTACAAGGTGGTTATTACGGAGCATCACCTGGCTCGACTCCTCAAGATGCGGATCATCTGGTCATTATCGTTGTGTGTGCTTACTGCGGCAGCAGGATGGATACCCTACGCGATCCACTGGCTTAGCTGAGTTCCTAGCCTGTCAGCGGAGGCATCGAGGCATCCGGCACATGGATGATGGCACTAAGGACGCCAAGTACCCTCGTCCTCGACACCGTGACACCCAACTGGAGCATCCATGAAGCGCGATGCAGAAGTCGTACCTCAGGCAACTTGCTTCATTTGGATGCACCTCGGTATCTTGGAAGTTGGAACTCGATATCAATATCGAATGAGCATGGCCACTTATTATGATGACATGGGTAAATAACGAATTCCCGACTTCCCCCCCTTCCTGTGTCTAGCTGATTAATTCCATTGTCAACCCTATGACGCTCGCGCTATTCCCTACCGCTATTTCGAACGTTTACCATCTTCCCCGCCCGCCGCCGTCCCCCGTCCATTCCCCCTTCCCTTTCCGCTAACAAATCCCCTCCTCGGTGCTGCCGGCGCCCTTTTTTTACATTGTGGCTGGACCAGCCTGCTTGGAAGTCTCTGAGTCTCTTAGGACGACGTTGGAAGCAAAGTACGGTCAGGCTAGCCTCGCAGCTGCAAAAGGTCCTTGGGCTGTTTGGGGAAGACGAGGTATTGTACACTACGAATATCCGTACACATCTACAGTATTCACGTAGTGTGGGGCGATACTGTATTCGTGACACTGCCCTGCGTGAGAATGACGACGAGACGAGGCCCCTTAAGTTGCGTCTCTGGGCTCAGGTCCTCATCTTATACAGTGCATTCAACAAGGCGACGTCCAAATACAAGGTTCCTCGACGGTTTCCCGTTCCTGCGCTGGGTACGGAGTACCAGCCGTTCAATAGGTCGGCTTGGGTTGGTCAACGGACGCGGACACGGACAGGGCATCTCGGAATTCCCCTCGGACCTATTGGCCTCGAGTCTCGAACGGGACGGTAGGAGGATGGGTAGGAGGGAAGGGATTAGAGGGGGCAATGAGAGACGACTCGAGGAGGGCTTCCGCGCAGCGCATTGTTCGCCATACACACCCACCCGTCGACGGTATCCAATGCCTTTTGCCCTACGGATACCTCTCACCTTTACTTCCGACAAGAGGCCATGTACCTTACATGCCTTGTGCTGGTCCCTTGCACATATACGCTAAATTCGCCCACAGCAGCTCGCCGCATTCTGACTCGGTCTATCCGTATGCCTGGCAATGGATGTTCCTGGCGATTGAGAGTTGAGACTGTAGTCGCCGACGACACATCGGCTACCGCCTCCCCTCTGGTGTCTGTTCCGTCTCATCGATGATCGAACAGACCGAACTGCATCGACAGTCTTTTTTCCTGCTCAACGCAGATTATGGTGCGGACTTATGGCGGACGTGGACCCTTGCCGTCCCTTGGTGGCCCGGCCCTCATCCTCCTCTTGAAGTATTGGTGTATTCGTACAGTATTAATCTCTCCATTCTGTCTGATGTGTCTACAACGTCTGGTATTGGCCCTGCCCTACGCCAGTCGATGGTCTTTTGCTTGCCCTAAGGTGTCAAGGAGAGGAGCGCTTGACACGGTACACTAGTAGGAACGGACTGTGAGAGAGGGTTGTTTGGAAAATGGCGGTTCATTTTTCTGGGCACTTCCTTGTCTGTGTCTTGCCTCGAACCTCGCGAACCCCCCCCTCCCCGCCTTCCCCGTCCGACCCAAGAAAAGAAACAGGAGATATTCTGTCCGTCTTGTGTTCTTCTGCCCGTTATTTGCTGTCTGTGTGTCAGCCTAGTCTCCTCTTTCCCCCCTCGGTCACCCCTTTTGGCCACAGTCGTCGCCCTCCTCTGACCAAGACCAAAGAAAGACTACAGAGTGTCTTGGCGACATACGGAGTACTTCGGATTTGGAGAGAGAGAGAAAGAGGGAGGGAGGGAGCGAAAGAGAGGAAAGGAGGGGGAAAGGACTGCGCAGCAGTCTGGTGTTGATCCACGCCGGGCGGGAAGCACCACCGTTCGTCGCCTTGCATAGGGAACCAATTCTTTTCTTTGTCGACGCCATTTCCCGGGGCCTGGGTCTAATTTCACACAGCCAGCATCAAAGAAGCCATTAGACACAAACCCGGCAAATGGGAATAGAAGGGAACAGTTGTCAGTCGAGTATGGGAACCTACAGGCTACGAGTGACGAGTCCCGAGTCCCGAGTCTCGTCGCGAGTCGAAGGTTCGCATCCCCTGGCCAATCCTTCATCTCACTGCCAGATTCGGCTTACGACAGGGCATTTTACCTCTCGACTTGCTACGCTGCCCTGCACGCTGGCCCCTCGCCAGCTCTGCGTCCTGGTCTGACCTGTCTGGTCCCAAAGTAGAGTACGGAGTAGCAGAAGAGGCATTCCATGGGTACTCTCTGAGGTATCCAGCATCTTCAGAACCCGCAATGCAACTGGGCCGCCATGGACAGGCTGCACTGTGAGTGTGAGGTGAACTTGACGGAGGGGTAAAGAGGAGCCCATCTTCTTCGGGATGGAACGTTGGAGAGCAAGAAGGTGAGGCCCGTTAGAGAGGCAAGAAGGCGGAGGAAGGCACAGAGAGACAGGCAAGGTACATGTTCCTGCTGATGTCTGCGGCGTGTCATCCTTGTTCCTTTATCGTCTCTCCAGGCTGAATGGCGATGGTGCTATTGCTGGTGCTGCTAGGTAGGTAGGTAAGGTTAGGTAGGTAGGTACCTGTAAGTTATTGCTGGTGCTGGTGATGGGGCTGGGGCTGGGGCTGGGGCTGTCCGGCTTCTACCAGGTGTACAGAGTACCGGGCCTGGCTCTTGCTGTCCGCCTGCTGCTGCTGCCGCTCACGCCGTCACCGCAATGTGCGACTTCGACCTTGCACCGTTGGGCCCACGCCCTCATCCACATCCGCATTACACACCCACACCCACACCTTTCTCTCTCTTTCTCACACTCTTCCCATTACCCATTACCCATTACCCACTCCACAGTCCACGCCCAAGTCCCAAGTCCCAACTGAAAGTCAAGACTCCCATCTCCAACACCCATCGACGACGCTACCTTACGCAGAGACTGCAACTACGGATACCTTACCTTCACGCAACCCTGTCCGCCTCCTGCGACCCTGGACACGTATGCCCACACGCACACACACTCTCCTCCCCTCGCTCGCTTTCGCTGCTCAACTCACGCTCCTCGTCTCCTCATCCTCACCTCGAGCACTGTCCACGGTCCAGCCTACCCTGCCAACCTAGGCAGTCCTGGCTCCTGGCTACTCCCCATCGAATCCTGGTCGCATCCATCATCGAACATCGGTTTCCTCTGGGCCCCAGCAGCGCAGTGATATGACCCTGCCTGTGTGTACCCAGCCCAGATCTTGTTCCTCACCCCGGTCGCCTCCCCGTCCAGGTCTACCCACGTCAACCCTTCACGCCTCACGCCGGGACCTGTCGTCCATTCATAATAAGGCTTGACCTTCTCCCGCGTACCCCCCTCACCTTCACCCACCAATCCGGACAATTCCTAGCCCAGCGCGCTCCCAGAGAGAAATTCGAGACACAATTCCCCTCTGGTGCTTTCTTTTCTTTCAACTTCCTTTTTTCTTTTCTGCAAGTCCTTTGCCCAAGACACGTCTGTCTAGTCGCCAACAATCTCAACACTGAAAGACTCACTAAGAGAGTAAAAAAGAGTGAGAGCCCGCGCGCGCGAGAGAGAGAAAGAGAGCCGCCGAGTGCGCGGCCAGGTCGGGACGGTCGCCGCCAGCTACGCATACCCAGAACTCAAGCATCCGGCTTGAATGTAACCGCTTCTTTGACTCCGCTCTCCGTTCGAGGCTACTTCTACGACCTCACCGCTTCCAACAAACCGACTCCTCACGTCCGAATACGTCCGAATTCACAATGTCAAACGATCCCTCCGTGAGGCGCATCTTGCCTCAGAGCTCCCAGATGGGCAGCTTCTCTTTCGCACCTCAGCAGTTCCCTCAGAGGGAAACCCAAAAGAGTACGCGCCCTCCACCTTCTACCGCCCTCCGCTCCGGCCTGCCCACGACGTTCTGTCTAACCAAAAGTGTCTTTCTGTAGATTATGTTTTCGTTGACGAACACAATCGTCATAAACGATTAAAGGGTATGCTTACTTTCCCTTGGAAATGTGCATGTGCGCGGCCTAGCTAAACTGATGGAATCAAGTGATGAGAGCTTGTGAAGGATGCAGAAGAAGAAAGATCAAGTGCGACGCGGCCACGACAAATACCTGGCCCTGCTCGGCATGTATCAGACTCAAGCTTCATTGTGTCCGTCCCAACGGCCAGTATGATGGCACTTCGAACGACGCCTATGAGCCTGTTGGAGATGAATTCGCTGCCGCGTCTTCGCAACTGCAGAACATCCGCCAGCAAGTTCCCATGCAGCAACCGTCCATGATGGCCGGCGGTCAGAAGCCCAACCCTTCAATGTATGCTGCACAGGGCGCATATTCGGATCCCAACGTCTTCCCACCTGTGCACTACTCGGATCAGCATGCTCATCAACACAATATGCATTACACCACCGTATCCCCCTCGGTATCGATGATGGAACAGTCTTACGCCGGTCAGAATGTCTTCCCAACGCCACCTCTTCAGCAAAGCCAACGTCCGGATTCTCCACCCGACACCTACTCCAATGACGGCTCGTATCAGCAATCGGATCTTGCTGATCTTTTGGGCTCCCTGAAGGTCAACGAAGCAGGAACAGGTAGGTCGTCTCTCGCAAACTGTCGCATGTAGCGGAGTTACTGACGCGCACCTCAGCACCGTATTTGAGGAACAAGGCCTCTTTTTTGCATGATGAGGAGCCTGCTGTTGAAGACGAGGAGTACAAGACCCCCCTTCCGCCTATGATCACCGGCCCGGGCCTCAAGATTCGTATTCCACCCGAATTGATGCCAGATGACGAGACCGTCATGCACTACTTCGACCTCTTCTTCAGCCACGTGCATCCCTATGTCCCTGTCCTCAGTAAAAGCGTGTTTTATCATCAGTGGAATACGAATAGAGAATCGGTATCGCCTCTCATTCTCGAGGCCCTTTTCGCCATGGGTGGAAGGCTAGCCGACGATCCTGCTCAAGGGCAGCAATGGCTCGCTTTGGCAACCAGTATGGAAACACTCGTCAGCGGTCTGGACAATGGCTAACAAACATGGCAGAGCACGCCGACTCCTTTATGGACGTACCGAGATTGAGCACGCTACAGGCCTTGCTGCTTATCTTGAAAGCTCGGGAGGCAGCACCCAAGCGCGGTTACTACTACCGTTCGTGGATGACGATTGTTCAGTGCGTTCAAATGGGCAAGGATCTCGGCCTGGACGAGCACTACTCGGACCATCAAGCGGGAAGGCCATGTGGCTCCTCTCTCTTGGACTGCCAAATGAAGAGTCGGATCTGGCAGTCCATATTCGTATGCGAAACCATGATTGGGTCTCCTCAAGGTTAGTGCTTGGCCTTTCTCGAATTGTTGTAATAACCTGCTAACTCTCGAAGGCCGAACCGATCTCGCCGTTGAGCTGGATTCAATTGATTTTAGCGTCCCCCGTCCAATCCCTGGGGGCGACGACTCTGAGTACCACACTACCCGGAACTTCACCTATTTCGCACGAATTGTCCGCAACGTCAGCCGCATGAACACCGCCTATGGCCACCTCAAGAAGAAGAAGACGAAGGACTGGGGTGTTGATCCCGAGTTTGTGCAGCTCAACCCGGCCTTGAATGCCTGGTTGAACGACCTCCCAGCGGACTTGTCGGTTACTTTCCCGCCCGATGGCTCGCCACCATGGCTTTCGTCACCCTACATCGGCAACTTGCATTCCTACTACTATCTGACTCTGATTCTGCTGCATCGACCACAGCTGAATTTCCTGGACCCCAACGCACAGGATGGGCAATGGAAGCAGCACATGATGATTTGCTACTCATCGGCCAAGGCTCTTTGTCGGCTCCAGGAGGCGGTCTTGAATTCGTTTGGATTTCCTGGACTACAATGCATGCTTCGTGGATTCAGCTTCACCGTCTACTGTGGACTGTGTTGCATCGTACTCCATCTGGTGGGTTATGATCCGTGTTTCCCCGTTACTGGCTCTCTAACTTTATGGTACATAGGTGGCTGTCGTCTCTCCAGATCCTGATCTGAACACTGATGCGAGAGAGTTTTTCACGCGGCACATGCGGGTGCTCGAACGAGTCATGTCGGTTTGGCCAATGGCAGACCTCCAGAAGCAAGTCGACGCGGTGCGCGAAGCGTTTTCTGCTGACGTCAGGAAACCCTTTGTTCTCAAACCCAGCTTCCCATACGGCAGTCCCCAGTCATCCAACCATTCCAGTCCTCCTAGGGGCTACAGGCCGGGTATGGCTCGCACTGCTTCTTTGGAACACCAGTTGGATACGCAGAACCTTCAACACTCCCAAGTCAGTTATACCAGCCATCCCATTACACCTCCTATTTCTGCCGGACCTGTGGATACCAAGAGTGACTCGCCTGCTATACAGTCGCTCGTCATGATGGCAAGCCAAAGTTCCCAAGCGCCGGGAATGCAGCAAACAATGTCGCTGTCGGACGCGCCGGCTTGGAACCCTGCGCGTATTTTTGAGTAAGTTATCCCTGACAATCATCCGTCTTGAAAGGAATGGTCAGCTAATTCATATCTACAGACAATGGAACACGTCTTTCGGTACGCCTCAGGTCCAACCACAGCCTTCGACGCTGCCTCCCCAGTCCAATTCGCTTAGTGTTTCTCCGTCTTCAGGTGCACCCGAAGCCCCGTCTCTCCAAGACATTCAGGCTGTCAATGCCACTCTTCCAGTGGCCTCTCAACAGATGGCGCAACAATACTCTGCAGCCCCTGTGCAGACGTTTGTCTCGCCGGCTATGTGGCAGGAGTCCGTGGCGAGTGTCTACGAAGGCGGTCTCAAGCGGGGCTGGGACTACGATGGGAGTGGTCCTATGATGAAACGGCGATGAGCTTTTTCACATTGATTTTAGCAAAGCTACCTAACATTCTTGTCGGCGACATCAACTGGATGTTTTACACCTTTGGTATAGCGACGACGATTTACCGGTTCATAACAACCTCGCCAGCCTACGGGATGCCTCCACTAACAGCCTTTGGACCGACGAAAAGGTGCCCCCGCCAGCTACAGCGATTCACGTACATATCTGGAATTTCACTTTCTACGGTCCTTGTTCGCCTCATACACGGTTGATTCTCGCGATGAATACATGTACACGATTATGATGAAAATGAGGAGGAGGGAACACAAACAACGGAAGATCCATGTTCGGCGCCGGCGTCACTCATACCCCTTTGAAGCCATGGCCACTGGGAACGGAGCGGGAACGGGGCTCCCGAGAGGCTTTTTTTTCGGGTGGTGTGAGGAAAGAGAGAAGATTGGCGAAGTTTTGTCCTGGTCTGTATTCTGGACTGTATTATTACTATTTATGGCATGTTGCCTCACGACGGAGCCAACAGCGCGGCCCATTCTGGCTCGGCGCACGGACAGCGCGCACCTTTGGCATTGCGAACGCGGAGTCTTGCTTGCTTTACTAGCCCATCATCCATGGAAAGGCCCAAAAAAGTAACTGTAAGAGGAGAGAGAAGTTTTGTTGTTTCCATGACTTTGGACCGATCAATACGGAAATGATACCATCTGTGCACGCAAAATATTCAGTCATCTAGCACACAGTGAAGTGCATTCGCTGCAACGTCTGCTTGGCAAACAAGGAGTACGATGTTTGGGGAGGGGATTGACATTGGATAGATCCGGGTGTGTGTGTGTATCGTGTATGGGGGGCTCTCCAACCGGGAAGTCCCCAAAGCGGTCGCAAAGTCTCGCCACTGGACGAGTTGATTGGCCATAGTATCTGATGTTGGCATGTTCACAGGGTTCATTCAGCCGCATGTTAAGAAACCCAAGAGGCTTTGCATAAGCAGACGGATGGTCTCAACTTCCTAGCGCGGACGCTGCATGCAAAGGCGTTGTCTTAGACACCACCACACCTATGTGTCAGAAGGCGATTGAACAACCCAAGAGTATCCGTAGGCAAACGGGCTGACCGACACGAAGTTAAAGTAGGTCTCGGCGGTCGGCTGCAGTACCTACCTGTACGTCTCTGCCTCGCGTACTGCCCGTTTTATTCCACTTGGTCGCCTCACGAAAAGAAATTTTGCCTGTCGGCCATTCCGTCGTAGGGAACGCCGCAGACGGAGGTTATGAGAGGACGGCGCGGAAGCCGGGATTCGGATGCCGAGGTATTCGGTGTCTGAATGGCCCTGACCCGGCGAGAGTGTGGGAGCATTGACAATGACATTCCGATGAGGACCCTTATAGGGAGCAGCTGACCTTCCATCACCACTGACAATACAGAGTACTGCATTAGAAGCTTCTTCCGATTCTTCTTCTCCAGCTTCGCTTCATAATGACGCTTGCCGCTGTGGTTTGCCGCTGGGGCATTGGCGACTGCCGTAAATTGGTGGGGGGGGGGGGGGTTGCGCCAGACGCGGGGGGGGGGGGTTAAAAAGTGCGGGGCGGGGGGGGGGGGGGGGGGGGAGGGGGGGGGGGGGGGGGGGGGGGGGGGGTTTACCGATACACACGCAGGAGGAAAGGTTAAAAAATGACGGGCAGGGTCGAGAACGTTCCATGTCCGTCACTCATCGAAGCCCGACAGGGAATGAGACGGTGAGTTGAGAGACAGTCGCGTGGATACGTGTACCAGATCGGCGTACAGACACAGGACCTATTAGTTGGCGCTCGCATGGGTACCTACCTATCTTCCTTATGCCTCGTGTTTCGCAGCTGGGACCAGGTCGATTTCCTGCTTTTTGGGTCAGCGGCGGGGGAGTATGGGGGATATTTTACAGTTGCGCAAGCACGTGCGGCAAAGGTTCCCTCTCTTCCACGGCCTTGTACTTGGCCAAGTGACATACATTGTCGTGGGGAGATCGCCTTTAGAGTTTGAAATTGCACGTATTCAACTTTGCGACGATGATTTGTTTACAACCCAAACCCCCCACCCCCCCCTCTCTTCTGGCCGCTCAACGGTCAGACCGGGTCCGTATATCGCCGATAGAGTGCGTCGGATTTGCGCAAGAATATGCGTGGCGTGCAGAATGAGGGGTGAGCCCGACGAAGGGGGGAGGTAATTAGAAAGAAAGGCCCAAAGGGCCAAAGGGGGGGTAGGGTGATGGCTGGACGAGGAAGGGGAATGAAGAATGAATATTCTGGGATGTCTGGAATCCTTGCAGATGTGTCTTCCCTCCCCCCCCTTCTTCTACCTAGGATATGCAGTCCAATAGACCCGAATCTTGCTTCCATTTTCATCGCATCTTTTGGTCTTGGGAGCATAACGGGTTTCCCCGCTTTTCCGTCCTTTGTTGCTGCTCTCATACTTTTTCTTGTTGGGATCGAAAAGGGAGGTTAGTTCTCGGCGTGGCCGCGTGGCCGAGGGTTGAAGTTGGGCTGTTGTTTTGGAAAAGTATGCATATTGCGTCGACGTGCGTCTCTTGTTTCGGACTTAAACAATGTTGGAACCATCCTCTTTTGACTTGCGAAACATGACACACGCATAAAGGTACAGTACGTACTCGGTCTCCGGCTGTTGTTGAACCCCCAGTTTGTTTTGTGGACAAGCTCACGGCTACCGGACGTTGAACCCCGTCTCCGATGGCATCGGCAACATAGGTTAGCATTATGCATTCCTCCTCTTGAATTTTGATCTTGTAGGATGATGTTACCGGATGCACTGCCGCATGCCGGGTTTCATAGGGATGAAAGAATATTTTATTTCTTTTTGGTGGCAGCGAGACGAATCGGCAACGACACTACTACCTTTGAGGTTTCGGGACGTTGAACCACGAGGCTTTTCTGGTAGCTGTCAGGAGGGGTAGAAAAACGAGTCGGGGTCTCAGGATGGGATGGGTCGGAGTTTATTAGTATCCTTCGGGGGTTTCTCGGCGCCCGGACGCGAAGGGTGGTGGGAGTGGAAGCCGATACGGCGGCGGCGGCGGCCACGGATGGACGGAGGTGGCCGAGGAGGGACGGATACCTTCTCGTGGTGGTGGCGGCTGGAAGTGGGGCTGGGGGGCTGAAATGTGGCCCCCGGCAGACGCAAAGTCAGCTCGCTTTCGTTTTTGGCTTTCCGCTCTGGACCTTTGGTGACCTCTACTTTCGCATTCTCTTCTCTCCGACCAACCACCTTTCTACATGAGAGAGAAACCTCCAGTTGGGCCCAGATGAGGAGGGTGGGTGTGTGAGAGACTTGAAGGTATGGATAGACATTCCGAGGTTGTCAGCGGCGAAAATGGAACTCCGAAAGCGATGACCTAGCGATTACCTTCCGGAACATGGTTCAACCTGGACCTTTTTGCCTCCTATACGGAGTATGGCAAGTATGAACACCTCCACGACCACATGGGCTGCGATCCCACCGTTAACGTTGGAAAGGTCCATAGTAGCTCCTCGTCGCCTTCCCCTCTTGACTCGATCCGCTTTTATGGGCCGTGGCGACTCTGAATGACTAGCGCAGTGCATCTGTGTCAGGGAAGGGGGTATATGTGTGTGTTTTCTTCTGTTTGTTCTTTTGATAATATACAATCGTCGTCTGTCTCTCCCGTCTTGACATCAATATCGAACGGGATGCTTGCCGCGCGCGATGAAGACCGGGATTCCCGCAGGCTTCTGATCACACGCCCTCCCCTCATGAGTACCCCTCTAGACAACGCAGCGAACGTGTACTACCTAGCATACGTACACTTCATTTCGCCTCCCTCTCCTGCTTGAATCGTAAAAATGCCACGTCGTTGGCCGGGCCCTCTCCCTAAAGTCCCGGAATCGAAAGCGAGAATCTCTTGGCAATTCCTTTCCTTCACTTGCGCTTACCGAGCGACTCGCGCACAATGTTCCAGACCCAGCCATCCTTGACGCCGTGACTCACGCCCTTGCCGCCACCACCGCTGCTGCTCTTGCGACTCGTCTCGAGACCCGTATTGATGCCGAACTGGCCGACGGGACGGTAGTGGTACCACTTCCGCTGCGCCATCAGCGCCGAGACGTCCTTGGTATGCGTGACGATGCCGAAGCGCGTGGCCAGGGTCCCCGCTCCCGCGCCTGCGGCGGGTACGGGGCGGAGCTCGGCGGCCGTGACGAGGGTCGTCCGGGGACGGGTCGCCAGGCCCATTGTGCCGAGCTCGAGCTGGGCCGTGGGCGGGAGGGCGCGCACGTAGCGTTCCAGGAGGGTGCGGGATTGTCGCGCGTAAGGGGGCAGGCGGAGGTAGATGTAGGTTACAAAGGGGGCTGAGGTGTAGGATACGAAGAGGAAGGGGATTATGCCGCAGGCGGCCACTGTTTGGGTTGTTAATGAGGGCGATGGGTGGTTTTGGTTTTCCAAGCAGATATGAAAACTCTCGAAGCGGTTCAAAGGGGTGAGGTGTGTATGAGAGAGGGGGAAGATATGTCGACGAGAACAGAACCAGAGGAGATGAGGGGGTTGCGGTTGCGAGGGGGACCAGAGGTATGAGATGAGGGCAAAAACTTACATCCCGCTGCCTGCGTGAGCGTCTTGTCTTCGGCGCGGACGTAGCTGGGAGCGGCCACTAAGCAGAAGAAGGCGCACGAGAAGACGGCGGTGATCTTCCAAAAGGCCAGGAAGGCCGTCCGGCCAGTGCCGGCGTGATAGATGAGTAGTCTTTCGGGCAGTTCTGGTACGCACCGTTAGCCCTCTGTCGTACGCAGTGGATGAGGATATCCCATTCTAAACTTTGGTGCCTTCGGATGGGTCTAAGTACTTACGTGCGCTCCCGGCCCGGGCAGAGCCTCCGGCGACGGACGGTTTTGGTGGTGTGACGGCCCGAGGACCGGTGGGCGGCGGTGCGGAGGCGAAGGGCCGTCTCAGACTACATCGTTGGTAAGGAAAAGATTTCCGGAGGACTGGGCGGAGAGCGCATTGTCGCAGCGTGAGGAGGCTACGTGTCGTTTGCGGAGGCTGCCGTATGCGTAGGAGCAACATTGTGAAGTTGTCCGCTGGATAGGGTAGAGTGAGAGAGAAGGGGTGCTCGTTGGGTGGATTAGGGAGAGTGAGAGTTTGATGGGATGAAATGAGATGCTGCGGCGGATGAGGTCACTGCGCGCACTTGGGCAGCCAATTTATTTTTTTTTTCCCCCACGCGACGCGACTTGACTTAATCGGCATCCAGCGCCGGGTTGATGTAGTCTCATTCCATCACTAAGTAAATTGAGGGGGAGAAAAGCAATTGATACGCCACAATCTGTAACTAAAAACCAATTTGAATTTAATTCATTGAGTTCACTCTCTGATCCAAGTTAGCCATGTATGCTAGGATCACATTCGATGTGACTGAAGATCGCCAATGCCAGGCTCCGATATTGAGACCCTGCCAGATTCGCTGGCGGATCAACATCTCACCAACTCAAAGCCTGTGCTCCCGAGTCGATTCCCGCCGTCCTTTGAGTCAAACAATGTTCTTCTGGAGCCACTCCTTCCACTGGTCGAGCGTCCAGCCGGAGCTGATTTCATTGTTCGGGTACCCGTCAAACAGCACTGTCGGGCTGACGTGCACGCCAGTCAACCGCGCGAGCTTGATGAGCACCTTGAAGTCGTTCGTCACGCCGTTGCCGACGTTGAGCGCGCCCTCGGCGTCCGGCTTGTCCGACACGACTAGCAGGTCCAGGACCTGCTTCTCGTCGATGCCCACCGAGCCCGCGAGTTTCGCGAGGCGCTTGTACGTGTCGTTACGCGGCTCGTTGACGACGTTGACGTCAAAGTAGTCCTTTTGCGCCTTGAAGAGCGCGTCGCTGTACGCCCAGAACTTGTGCGGCGCGACTTTGACGACGGCGACGGCGGACTCGTGGACAAGCGTGCTGGAGGGGTGCCAGGGCTGGACCTGCTGGCGGAAGATGACCTCGAGGTTGGCGGCCCAGGCTGGGTTACCGCGGATGGCGGGCACGACGGCGTTGTAAAAGGTGTTGAACTGCTTGGCCGAGTAGGGGCAGACATAGTCGAGGTAGAGCTCGATGGTGTGCGGCTGCGAGGGGACGCCATCGGTGGAGGGCTTGGGCGCTCCGAAGGTGAGTTTGTGAGCTGCGAACTTTGGTGGCACGGCCATTGTTGGTGGTGTTTGTCGATAACGAGATGTGTTGCTGGTGCTTAGTTTGCGTTGTAAGAGTGCAGTGTTTCTGCTGATGCGTATCGTCGGATTTGAGGACGAGACGAGTGGGATTAGAGACGACGCAGAGATTGGGCGTCGATTCAGGTTTAATAAGACGTTAGGGGGGAGCTTCATGGAGCTTGTCTGGAGGTTATGTGATGCGGGTGGCCCAGCAGCAGCAATAATGGGTGATGACGAAGTTTCCCCATTGGAGCAGGCGGCGGGGGCGGGGTAGCTTCTGTTGTTGATAGAGCGGCTTGTCCACAGCTGGCTGCCAATGGGTGAGGTTTTGCAATCATGATGCAAGCGCACGAATGCTTGCTGACTGAGCGCCTCAAAACTCACCATTAGCATCACGCAATTCCAAAGATTTTATGCGCTATCTTTCTGCTTCTATGAGCCTCGGCTTGACTAATTCTCTATGACAATGATTTGGAATACCAGCTACGGCTCTGAGCTGCCTTTCGGAGTATAGACTGGCTCCCTTTAACCAAGTACCGAACTCCGGGACTACCGGCCGGGCCCCTGTTGTCGGGCGCCCCACCAAATGGCTCCGAACAATCTTGACAAATTAATTCAACCTCGGGGTCGGCTTCACTTGAACAACAGCAACACACGCCGGAGCAATTAATATGCCGAATTAGACACTAGCACGCTTCGTTTATACTCTCATCAACGGAATTACACTCTCACGATACAGTATTCTTAGCCACGATGCCCCGCGCAAACTCGCCAAATGTTATATGCTGCTCAATGTCAACCTCCTCGCCGAGGTTGGGCTGAGTGAAGACGGCCAACGTGTTACGCGCAACGCGGCCGTCGCTCACTGCTGCTCTGACCCCTCTTACAAAGTGCGGTACTGCCTTGAACTTGCCGCCCGTGATGCGCTCTAACGCTTCGCCAGTCTGGAAAGCGATGCAATCCCGCGGTATCTTGATCTGCACCGTCTCTCCGCTCCGCGATTCGATATACAGCCCTGCCGATGGATCGGGAGACGCAGCCAGCTCTGCGAGAGGCGGCAGACTTGCCGAAGTGCTATTTGTAGCTTTAGGTACTGCGGTCGAAGTCTCTTTCTCGTCAATGAACATGGCAGAAGTTAGGCCAGTCAGACATCTACCGAGGGTGTTAGCACTCGCAGCTTCAAATCTTGGGGGCCATATACCCATGATCTTTGTGCCTCGAACACCTTGTATCTATTAGTTACTTCCTCATAGCGTTTCCGATTCGAAAGCTCACCAGTCATCGTCGGCTGCACCGATCTTAGAGAGGGCTTCTTTCGTCTGAGGATAGTAGTGCAGAAGGCGCGCCTTGGTTGTGTTCGATGTACCGACGACATGTTCAAGGTAGCCCTTGGAATATCCTGGGATCTCGGACTCAGCAAATCTGTCGCATGCTCGGGCTACTAAGACGGCCGTATCAATTATGATTCTGCATAGGCTCTCCAAGCCAGGCTTGAACCCCGGAAGGACGTCTTGTGACGGCCAAATATTAGGCGATAGATACTCGGGAAAGTTAATCTGGTTGAATTCGGCGGTCGGCTTAGCACAGTCGAGGGCTGCATCAACATAGAACGCGCAGTTGGCATAATAGGAGCCCTTGAATGTGTCAACTTGACCATTTTTCAGTGTCTCTTTTCCCAGGGACCAGCCCGTCAGGTATTTGGCTTTCTCATTTTCAAGCTTGACTACTCATGTGTAAGCAGGGATAATGAGACAGGCAGCTATTCAATTCATACCCAACTCTTCTTCGGGGAGGTTGCCCAAGTAAGAGGCGTAAGACAAGGTCTGTTGCCTCAAATGAGTGAATTCTGGCGGCACATCCTTGACCAACAGGATACCCAGAGATTCGGGCCCAAATGCCTCCTTCAGAGTCTCGAAGGGAACGTTGCCTATGACGGAAATTTCACATGTAAGCTGCTCCTCTTTCATGACACAACGCCATGGTACTAACCCTCCTTGAGATCGTTGAGAGACACAACAATCGGTTTTGCCATCTTGAACATGGCGTTCGTCTGGGCTATAGAAATCTAAAATCGTAGCAACGAATGAAACGAGAAAGAATCCAGTCAGATCGTAGGCTCATCAACAAGCTTCCGCGATACCACCTGCCGGGTCGATACCTAAAAGGTGGGGGAGGGGCACAGACAGCTCCTTATGTAATCACAATGTCCAAACGTCCTCGAACTATACTCATCGCCATTTTATACGTGCACTTGACATTCCAGCATACCTTACAGCACCAGAAACCACCGGTTATTCCCGAAAACCGCAAAGATAACGCATTTCACCTTCCCTATCGAGCACTACGAGTAAGGACACACGAAACACAAGCGATTAAACGCGATGGTCAAACCCCTGTCCTTCAAGGGCGACAAGAAGCCGAAGAAGAGAAAGCGAACGGAAGCTGAGGCCCAGGACCGCGACGCGCAGGGCGGGGAGGTCATCCGTACCGGCGGGGTCTCCGCATTGACGGCGAATGCGGACGATGACGACGACGATAGCTGGGTGTCTGCCGATGCCGTGACGGACGTCGTCGGGCCCGTCATGTTCGTCTTGCCGACGGAACCACCCGCTGCATTGGCGTGTGATGCCGTTGGCAAGATATTTACGCTTGGAATCGAGAATATTGTCGAGAGCAACCCTTCGACGGCTGAGCCGCATGACGTGCGGCAGGTATGGGTTGCGAATAGGACAACAGGGACGGAGCAATTCAGATTCAAGGGCCACCACGGACAGTAAGTAGTGAGCATGACGTCTTGTTGATGGGAGCCAGGTACTCACTTTGCGACAGATATCTTGGGTGCGACAAGAATGGAGTATTATCAGCGACGTCGCCGGCTGTGTCACCGCTAGAATCTTTCAATATTATTGCAACAGCAGATACCCCTGGCACGTTCCAAATTCAGACGCTACGTGATACCTTCCTCACCGTCAAGCCACCGAAACCCAATGTCACCACCTCCGACGTCAGAGGCGACGAAGGGTCCATCACATTCAACACCACATGGCGTATCAGGATGCAGGCGAGGTTCAAGCCGCGACTCAAGGCAAGTAAAGAAGAAAAGGCAAAGGAAAAGATCAGTCGCAAGGAACTCGAACAGGCCGTAGGACGCAGGCTCGAGGATGACGAAGTAAGAAAGTTGAAGAGGGCGAGAAGGGAGGGCGACTACCATGAGCAGTTATTGATGTTGAAGGTTAAGGGGAAGCACGACAAGTACGGCTAGTATGGAAGACGACTTTTTTGGCACCACGAAAAGGAAAAGATGATACCCAGACGCAATGAGCAGCATAGCCATGAAACAACTCACTTTCGTTCTGAAACTTTTTGATTTTTTCTTCTTGCTATTTCCTTGCTTATGTGGGCCTCCACGCCTTGATGTTACCGTCCTCTCCAGCAGTGAAGACGACCTGCTCATCGTCATAGAAGCAGAACGACCGAATGATCTCCTCGCCGTGGCCTCCTGGCAGACCGACGCTGTTCGCCCTGTCGAAACCCCAGCTGCCTTCGGCCGTACAAGATAGGTGCACTAACTCAAATACTTGACGGCTAGTACATTTGTTAGTCAAACTTTCAAACATTGGGATCAGGTCCCAAGCGAAGGCAACTTACTCTTGTGAACCAGCACCGACAATAGCGCCACTGCCATCAACCTTGGTTGTCACGTTGGCAATGTACTGGCAACCCAGGGCTTCTCTTGCATCGCCAAAGTCGACCAGAGCCGCGCCAGAGCCGCAATCCTCAGCGACGCTGTAGACGGCCAGTTTCTCGTCGTGGGTCAGCACGTAGACCTCGGTATTGCTGAGGAAAGAGGCGTGATGAACAGAGCCCTGGTTCAAGGTCTGGACGACAACCTCGTCTTCATCGGAGATACGCGTGTCATAGACATTGACGAGGCCGTCGGTGGACCCCGAGAGGAGGATGTGCGGTTCGGAAGGGTGGAAGCGGAGTTCCGTGACATCGTCACTGTGGACTTCATCGTACTGGAGTCTCTGCTTCGGGCCGGCTCTTATATCCCTGTAGCCTTGTCAGGGGCCCTGTGAAATCGGGCAGTAGGTAGTTTTTGGTTCAACGACTTACCAGAGTAGTACGGATGCGGTGTGGTTTTGAAATTCCGTGCCTAATGCTATCGTGTTGTTTCTCGGGTCACAAGCCATGGAAAGAATGGGTGATTGTGTAGCTGAACGCCGTGTTGGTGGATTCGGTCAGATACTCTCATTCCTTCTCAGAGTGAAAAAAAAAAACATACCCGCAAAGTGGGCAACCTGCGGCTTGGATGCTTCCCTCATATCCCAGACAGAAACTTGTCCATTCTCTCCCGCCGTGCAAACAACCGAATTCTGCCAGTCAAAAGTCTTGAGGCATGTTAGGTTGCCATGGTTGGTCTGGTATGATTTGATAGGGCCTTGGCCCACTCGCGCAGGATCGAAGAGACTGAGTTTCTGATCCGATGAGACGGCAGACAAGCCAACACTAAGCCTCTGAATGTCAAGAACGTAGACATCGCCAAATCGATGGCCGTCCACGCAAGAGAGATTGTACATCTTCACGTCACGTTGACTTGTACTGCTTACTTTGTATGAGCATGGACCCTACACCAAAAAATTGTGATTTGCAACTACTTACTGGACGCTCGTCGCACAAAGCTGAGAAAGCGTTTTCTCTAACTTCTATGACCTCGCCAAATTATAGAGCTCCTGCTCTTCGCCTCACTCTTATAAGCTAAGATTTTGAAATTTGGCGAATCACAGACTTTGTATAAACCACAGAAACAGATGTCAGTCATCACTCGACGGCTGGTCAATGGGAAATCATTTTGATGCAAAACCCCGCTTTATACAAGTATGCGAAACCTTTTGCTAGCGCCCCTTTACAGCGGTATTGTGTACCTGGTCTCCTGCCAAGTTGGTGACCAATCATGTCTCATGTAGTGGACTATCCCTGTTCCCTTAGAGCTCCCAATTCTATTTACGTGGACCTAAAGCCAGGACAGCTGTTCTGAAAGCAACGAGCTGCGCAACTGCTAGAACCACCAGCCAACATCCGCCCGCCAACGCAAATCTGCGAAATATAACATGTCGCGGAACTTTGCGCTCGAATTTGGAACATAACTACCGTTCAATATGAGGCGTTCGCTGCTTTGGCCAGCCCGTAAGTGGACAATCCCGCCGTTTACACAGCTAACCGGAAGCTGACATATTCTGTAGTGCTTTTGCAGGCAGTAGCTGTGTTCTGCGTCGACGAGCAAAAGGTCTTGAACGAATACGAAAAGAGTCACGGCAGCGACGAAGGAAAGCATGCGAAAATACAAACGGATGTTCTCCCAGAATATCACACCCCACCTCCGAGGCAGCCCGGTATGTACATTATTCGCGATGGTAGGGGGATATGATCAACTGAACTGATTTCATGTAGGAGCGGACTTGGTCGAACTCGCCATTGAACAGCTGGTCAAGCTCCCACCTCGAACCTACCCCAGACGTGAACGCCGCTACACAGTCGTTTGGACCGTGCTCCGATATGCCCTCAAATTCGTGCCCAGCCTGAAGGCTGCGCCTGTCCCCGGCAGCCATCCGACACAAGAGACCAAGGTCACCGGTCCACTGTTGGAGGCCGTGAAGCTGTTAGAGCAGTCTGCTTTACAAAACAACACGGATGCCCTCTACCTCCTGGCCGAGATGAACTTCTACGGCAACTACACCTACCCGAGAGACCTCAAGGTCGCCTTCGATCACTATCACACCCTCGCGACGCTCTACGGAAACCGCACCGCACAGTACATGATTGGTCTTTACTATGCGACTGGAATTGGCCATGTCGTTGCACCCGATCAGGCAAAGGCACTACTCTACTACACTTTCGCAGCGATTCAAGGCGATACGCGCGCGGAAATGGCTGTCGGCTACCGTCACCATAGTGGCATTGCAACGCCGAAGAACTGCGAAGCTGCGAGCAAGTACTACAAGAGAGTGGCGGACAAGGCAATGGACTGGTATCGTTCGGGCCCACCCAGCGGCATGGCTTGGGTGGTCGAGTCGTACCGCATCGCTGATGAGCTCGGCGGAGTCTACGGTGAGGGTGCTAGCGCTTCGAGTGCCGGTATGAACGCTATCAAAGTGAGCCCCAATTCCGACGCCAATGCCGCCATCGACGATGTAATCGAGTATCTTGATCTCATGTCGCAAAAGGGCGACGCCAAGGCATCTTACAATCTAGGACGGATCTATTACGAGGGCCAGAGAGGTCTGGACCGAGATTTGGATCTCGCTCGCAAATACTTCTTTACTGTGGCGAAACGGTACTGGCGCAAGGATGGTCGTATCATCGAAAACCACAAGCAGGGTATCGAAAAGACGGCGAGCAAGGCGGCTGGTTTCATCGGCCGCATGTACCTCCGTGGCGATGGTGTTGATCAGAGCTTTGATCAAGCTAAGAGATGGTTCGAGCGCGGCATTTCTCACGGCGATGCTCAGTCCCAGTATGGGCTTGGTCTCATGATGCTTCACGGGTACGGGACGCCAAAGAATGTTGCCATGGCCACCGACCTTTTCAAGGCAGCAGCGGAGCAGGATTTTGCTCCATCTCAGATCGAATTGGGCGTGCTCTACCTGGACCAGGGCGGAGCAGAGGATGTCCGCATTGCAAATAACTACTTCGAACTTGCCGCTAGATACGGCCAGATCGAGGCCCACTACTATCTCGCTGAGATGGTTTACAATGGTGTGGGCCGCGACAAGACGTGCCAGATTGCATTGGGATACTACAAGAACGTTGCCGAAAAGGCCGAGCCGCTCGTTTCCTCATGGGCTGAGGCGAACCAGGCCTATTACTACGGTGACGAGGAGCTTGCTTTCTTGGAATACGTCATGGCAGCAGAGCAAGGTTACGAGCGCGCGCAAAACAACGTCGCTTTTATTCTTGACCCTGTCCAGTCGAGACTTCCACTGCCTGACTGGCTGCCGCTTCCCGAGTGGTTCGGCCTCCAACAACACACTCGCCCTAACCTACTAAACAACCCTAGACTTGCCCTAATGTACTGGACGAGGTCATCCAGGCAATCGAACGTGGACTCGCAGGTCAAGATGGGCGACTACTACTACCATGGTATCGGTTCTGAACCGGATGTGAATAAGGCTGTTCAGTGTTATACTGGCGCTTCGGATTACTCGCAGAGTGCCCAGGCCCTTTGGAACCTTGGTTGGATGCACGAAAATGGCATTGGTCTGACCCAAGACTTCCATCTGGCTAAGAGATACTACGATCAAGCACTCGATGTCAACGAGGAGGCTTATCTTCCCGTCACCTTGAGCTTACTAAAGCTGCGCGTCCGAAGCGCATGGAACACGTTCACTCACGGCCCGATTCACTCAATCCAAGACGATCCCAGTAAGTAACCATCACGTATAGACTGCAATTCATACAGAATGCTTACCAAACAACAGAGCCCAAGAAGGACTGGTCACTTGGCGAGTGGATTGCCAACTTCCTGCAGGATGACCAGCTGTTCTATGATGACCCGTACTACGAAGACATCTTTGATGACACGATCGGCGGTACAGGCGCAGACGGCATTCCACTTGAAGACGACGGCATCGCTGAGAGCCTCATCATCGTCTTCCTTGCTCTGTCTCTGGTGCTTCTTCTCTACTACAGGCAGCAGAGGCAGCAGCAGCATCGAAGGGAGGAGGAGGCGCAGAGACGCCAACAGCAGGGGCAACAAGGTCAACAGGGCCAACCTGCCGCGGCACAACAGCAAGATCAGGGCCTCTTCCCTCCACCGGGCAACCCGGACTGGAACAACTGGGTGGCTGGAGGTATTGGACACTGAACGTATTTTTGATTGTATGAATACGGATGAAGAGTAACTGTTGGAGATGGGTGCCAGATGGGATGCACGAGTTGGTTGGGGAGGACGATTAAGCATATTCAGCGCCGGCGTTTGGGAAAGTCCAGGGAATAGGACATGTTACCTCGAGACTCGTTACAATTCATGAAGTTATTTGCTACTTTCATGTGCCTCCTGGCTTTGGTGTTTTTCTTCTTCATCGACTCGTATAAGACAACAAATGCACATATGAAGGAAAGCCTACTCGCAAAGCCTACTCGCAAAGCCACTTCTCTGTCTTTCATCAATTGTGAGTTTTTGACATGTCTAGGGCCACCTACCTACCTAGGGGAAGACACGTGTATTTGATTAAAGAGAAAGATGCTTATAGCAAACGCCCGTGTCACAAATCTTGTTCGAAAGCATTTACGCTTTCATTAAAACGCACTTTACTGTCTCTTGACTGTATGGACAGCATTTGCTTTCTTGGTACGTCCAAAGACTTAGAAGAGGGCACGTACATGTCCCACGAAAGACGGTGCTAAATGTGTTTTAATTTGACAGAAGCGTGCTTATCAAGGATGCGGTACAAAATGTCCTTCTCCTCTCAGTTCTTCCAGATTGCTCGTTAGAATGGCTCTCTCGGCACAGAGTACCATACCTGATGCCCTATTCGAGAGTACCGCATTCATTCGTTTGTGTGTGGGCATTATGAGCAATGGGAATTTAACTTGGGTTATGGCGTCATTTGGGTATGGGTAGTTTGGGTCGTGGGTAGTTTGGGTCATGAGTAGTCTTGATATACAATGGTCTACGAGTCACGTTGTCAAGACAAACCCTCATGGTATTGGAATCACTTCCAGTCTCTGTTCTACAATATTGAAATATATTTTATACCGTCTACGGATACTGTGTGTCAATTGCAAGGGGACCTGGGATGTAAATCTACGTTCTAACAACCATACCACTCACTTGCTGCCTCGTGCCTCTTTCTCCTTGGGGAATGAATTCCGTACATGAATATAGTTCGTTATCTCTTCCCCGGATTTGTCGCCTGTACCATACGTGGTCATCATGTATCAATTCCTCTCTTCCCTCAGCGTCAGGACCACTGGGCCTCTGTCAGGTGCTTTCAACTTTAGAGCATGCATTTATGAAGCTGGAATGAGTATCTTCTGGGCTATACTCGTACTCTTTGAGCATCAACCAGCTTTTCTCGTCTCAGGAGTGAGACTCGAATAAGTAAGTGCGCGTCGGGTGGTCTTCGGACACATCTCCAAGCAAGCCGCAGCGTATTCCAGAATCAACACACCCAGTGGCAGAGACGTGGGGCCTCTTGACGATGGGGTTGAGGTGGAAAATGCAAGATTCATGGCGACAGCCTGCCAGCAGGAGGTGAATGTGCCTGATTTTCCTCGAGCCCTGCAGAGGATTCGGCAAGATTCTGAATTCGATCCGAACGAGCAATGGCGCATAATCTCCACTAGAGAATCAGGTGTTAGTACGAGGTCATAACCTCCATGACACGATTGCGGTTTGTCTGACCGATCCCTCTCATCAGCAACAAAAGTCATTCAATGAGCGCTCAATAACAGAGTGAGGAGCTACGTTTGTGAGCGACTGCTTGCTCCATGATACCAGATGCCGGAGCGGCAACGATGGTAGTAAGAAATGGAAGAACATGCGACACGCTTATTTATCTCACTGAAAAATCAAGCACAGAAGGTTGAAGGAAGGATAATAGATGGTCGTTCACACCGGCTTTCCAACCCATTTTGAAGCTCCAAGTTGGTTATTCGAGCGAACATATGTACTCAGCACAGCCCTCCGTGGTGGTCGGCATGTATGCATTTGTAGCGCTCTGTGGGAGCATGAGAAGGAAGACGAAGCATTTGATCATTATAGAACTGAAGACGCGGGCATATGATGATGCGAGAGCATGCAAGCCGGATTAGATATACCTTTGCAAAATCATGGAACCGTTTATGAGCACTCCTATCAGAAAGCCGGCGGCAAACCGCCTCCTACACCGTCATCAACAGTCGACAGTAGATTGACGAGACCCATTTTCAGATTCTCCGGGAGACAAGTGGCGTTTAGGTAGTTTGTATCAGTTTGGGTGACGAGATGAGCCCCCCTCGCGACCATACCTTCCAATGAACTCCTCCACGACCGGACAAGATCTTGGGCAGCTAAGGTGTGATACTGCTGCAGTATCCTGACCTGAGACGGAGTTACACTTGTGTGCACAACGAGAAAGACATAGTAGGGATAGAGAGCTCGAGACTCGCCTGGTGGTTGGGATTTTCCCCGGGCACGGCGGTACCCGAGCCGGTGCCGCACTGCCGTTGATCACTGCAAGTCGATCCGGAGGAGCAGATCATCGCCAACCCACACCCAAGGCGTAATAGGAGGGAATCACCTGTCAAATTGTACCCGCCTGGTTCTCCACCGATATTATTACCAATGCCCATTCTAACTACGGATACTGGTCAGTGTTTGCATTATGTTTCTTCTCTCTGTGAGATGTTGTCCCTGCCGACGAGGAGCTACCAGATGCTGGCCCTGGCGAGTGGCTAAAAAAAAGTAGTCTCTCTCTACATCCTACTTTAGTGACTCTTCCTCCGACTCTACATTACACACTGACCCATTGGTATTGTAGCAAACAAGCATGCATTGGTCGGGAGAGTGCCCCATACGATGCTTTTGGTGAGAAGTGATAGGCTGATGCGAGATCGCATAGGTTGCTGCCTTGCAAGGCTCGCCCGTATGGACTTGCAGATGAGCTTGCAGCTGACAGTAAGCCGAGTATTTGCAATCGTCGGGGCTTAGAGGATGGATCGAGACAGCCTCCATGCCACCAATACTGAACATCCTATTCACCCTTGCCTGCCACAGCCTGTGCCGTTCCTGTGAGACTTGGGACAAACGTCAGACAGATATTGACAGCGCCACCTGTGAACGTCAAGGCTTGCCATGTACTGTTCCATCTTATCAGAGGAGATGAGAAAGGGGCCAGAAGACCATACATTTTGTACTGTGCAGACTGTGCATGTTTCACTCAGATACAAGCCATAATGTCACATACCCAGGAGCAAGCCTGGGACTCTGATTGCCGTCCAGGCTGCTCGATTCGTGTACCATAGGGGCTCGTCGAAGATTTCAGATTGCAGCATCAGGTGTAGGAGGAGGTGCTCGACCCTAGAACTAGGCATAGACAGGATTGCTCGAATGCAATTTGGAAAGGATTCCAGACCAGCACCTCGGCGTCTAGTGGTATAAGTGGCTTTTTCCAGGTAGTGGGAACGTGCTGCTATGAGACGTCCCATACCAAGGCTTATCAATTATGAAAAACAGCGCGAGGGTATGGGCAGCACTCGTCAGCATTTCCAGAATTTTCTAGATCTCTGAAGCACATTTCATCGTCGATGTGTGGGTATCTGTTGCAATGCTCCGGGAATATTCCAGAAGGTCGAGTTCGGACCGTTTTCACCCTCTCTTTCTCTCTTGAAGCCTGTCAGTGCGCTGGGGCGATATCTCGTAGGGCGGAACTGGGTCCCATGAGCCGTGCGGGCCTTTGCCTCGTGTAGGCAGGCCGGAGCTGATTCGCATGCATCTGCATGTAAGATTGCTGAGAAGGTGCTTGTGGCTTGCTGGTGCAGATGAGACAGCATGCTCATGTCTCATGCCTTGATAGTTGTTTCATTCCCACCAGGAAAAGTCGACTCTCATTGCTCCTTGGACAGCTTGCCATCGAAATCTGAAGCTGCCTTATCAGCATTGGTGGATTTTGAGCTGAAGAGACAGCCATGCAGCGCCGGGTTTCGAGCTGTCTAGACACGGGTAGCGGAAGCTTATGGAGCTCCGAAGCTCGGTAGGCGCTGTCGCTTGGTAGTTGTCTGCCGTTTATTGCTGGCAAGCCCAGCCCTTCAGTGTCCAAACACGTACTAGTGCTATGAATTTTGTGATAAATTGGTTTCAAAACGCTCATCTCAGTTGTCAGTGAGGTCTCCCCTGTCCATGGTTCGGGGTGGTTTGCGTCTGGCACAGGGGATATAGCTGGGAAAGAAGGCATATTGCCAGTATAATCCATGGCCGACCTCGCGCGCCCATCCAGCCAAGACAAGACAGGCACTGAAGCATCATGAACTCGAGCTCATCACAAACCGGTGATGAGGTAGTGGTGCAGGTGCGGAGAGAGCTATGCCGCACGCCGGCATGGTCATGGGGTGAGGTTGCGAGGGCGTCGTCGTCCTTGTCCGAGGTTCGTGGAGGGCGGGTCTCTGAGTGGACAAAGTTTAAAGACTGGAGCTGGCCGCGGCTGGAAGCAGCGTACATTGCAAACGAAGTCGACTAGCTCTTTGGGGTGTTTGCCTGGGCTTGTGGCCGTAAATTGTATCTGAGACTGGGTGATGAGGAATCGCGGTAAATGTTCGAGTGAAAGTTGACTAGCGCTAGTGCCTGGTAGGAAAGGAGTCTGCTGGTCGGTGCGAGTCAAGACCCCACCCGCGGCAAGGCACGTACGTACCTGCTCTTGTCAGACTTTGCGGAGTTTCCCCGCAATTGGCCTGCGCGAACTGAGGTGATCTTCTATTCCTTGTCCGTCACCCCTGCCCGGCTTTTGCCGGGTGCCTGCGGAGAAATCACACTGTGCCTTATCAGAAACCCCGCGAGGTTAGGCTGGTGATTTGATTGATAAGCGGCCAACTCTCACAGTGTGTACAATCGACTTTTTCGATGGTGATATGACCCCGGATTAAGCTAACACTGTGTGCCGACACCAACGGCCCTTTCCATTCCACACACACACACATCTGGAGTCTACATACTAGGCACGCGATACCTGACGAGGACAAGGCTCGGAGTCATGTAGCGACCGCCGCCGGCAGCCAAAGGGTTCTAAAGTGTGCTGAACGGCTTTGCTGAACGGCTTTGCTGGACGCCTTGCGTTTTCGTTGTCGTCATCCTTACCTCTATCTTTGTACCTAAGTCACGACGATTGCTCATCTGTACCATATAACAGCACGAGGGCATGACAGATACACAACACCGTTTCTGAACACCATTCGCCTTGTCAAACACCAGCTGGGAGGAGATTGGCGCCGCGGCATCGAACTGAGCCCCTTCCCAGAGCTTGCACAGGTGTAAGGTAGCAAGCAGCACGCACTCGTGGGACCATCACATAGCTGAAAAGCCAAGGCAAGCCACTGCGTCGGAGATCAAGAGAGAGAAGTGTTGGAGATGCAGGTATGAGAGCACAGTGAGAGCGCGATGACTGCGCTTGCCAGTATTGGAGTTGTGCCGTCCTCCATAGAAGTGACGGCCGCGAACTAGACCAGGAGGGAAGCCTCCAAGCGGTCAGTCATATATCACTGTTGCTCGCACCCAACTGGAGTTGGGACGATGTACGAGTGCCTAAGCCTACCATGCGTGGTACAACAGAACAACAGCCTACGTGCCCAAAGGTAGTCAAAGGCGGACAAGACAGCGTCCAACATGCAGGTGATGCTGAGTCAAGGCAATGTAGGCTGGATGCATGTGCGGCCTGCAAGATACAGCATAAGACCGAAGCTGGAGCAGGAAGCCATAATGTGGGATACCGGAAGACGCCCAGTCCGTCAGTACGTCGCCTACAGGTTGCCTGCCTAGCTGGGCACGTGCTGGGCTAGTCTGATGCTCGCTAATGCAGAGTCGCCTTTGTCTGCCAGTGAGAAACTTGGACCGAGACTCCGATCCCGGGGACGAGGAGGGGAAGTACGCTAATAATGAGGGAGGAAGGGGGCGTCTGAAAAATCGCACAGCTACATACTCATGGTCCCGTATCGCTTGTATCCGTACCTCATCGAGGGGCATTTCATCAGCTTAAAGTTGTATAAGCCTATACGGTACCCGCAAGTAGGTAGACTGTCGACAGACTTTGCTGGGTTCCCTTCGCTCGGGACACCCCTGGAATCAGTAACATCAGACCAGACAACCAACCCTCCACTGACACTGACTTCTGCATGTTCGAACTGTACGCGCAGCCCTAGAGATGTTCAACGTCTGTGCGTCATCCTGTTGTCCCTGGCTGTTGGAAGTGAGTTTCTCCAATTACAGGGAAGCCAAGGGAAAAAGAGACGATGGTCAGACATTCGACTAGAGCTTCCATTGGACAACCCGGCTTCCTGGCGGGCAAAGTTTGACTTGACCTGACTTTTCTGGCAGGTTTCCAGGAGTGTATGCTTGTATGAATGTGTATACGCAACCAGCCGTGCTGAGAAAGAACTTCATCCTGTAGCCTAGGTAGACGTGACTGGCATTTGGATTTCTATCAACATCGCCCGCAAATAAGGGGCGACCTGGCGCCAAAGCATGGCATGTATAAGCAAGTTGGCTACCAGCGGGTTACCAGTTGGTGAGAGGTCCTCATTACTCTCAATTACCTGATCCGTAAATTAGCTACCTCAGCTACCTCTCCAAGCGACGGAGGGAGGCCCAAGAGGCTGTACTGTCAGGACTCGACAAGTCTAGGGCAAGGTACGGATAGCTACCTTAGGTGCAGAAATGTCTCGTATACAGTACGGTATTCACTACAAAGTATTCGTACGATACCCCGTTCAATTTCAGAATCCTTCCCGCCTTTTACTTTTTGGCGCCAAGGGGAACGAGAGTATAGACGCTACGGCCGGATCCGGTATAGCCCATATGAAGTGCAGTGTGACCGGCGAGATGAGCACGGCCGGATTCACCGCTCAGTCTGAATAGAACCAATTAAAGGCGCAGCCACCTGGCTGGGGCCTCACAGAAGAAGCAAAACCCAGCACAAGACCAGAGGAGTCGAGGAGCGTGAGGAGCCAGAGGGGACAAGACAGGCACTCTCACCAAGTCCCAAGAGTCGCTACCCAGCCATAGACGAGGGCCCCTCCAAAACTTGGGCTGATGATCCACGGTGCCACGGTCCCTCGTCCTCCCGTACTTCCCTTGTCCCTTCAGCAAGAGGTGGATGCAGCAGGATTCAATGTTGGTTGTCACGTTGTGTCGATGCCTCACAGTGGTCAATCTGAATCTGTGCAGCCGTTTGTCCCTCGCAACTTGAATTCTTCGTCGCCGCGTCCCCGTGTGCTCACGACAACTTGGGGCTTCGCTGCGCTGCTGCGCTGATGCCGGCTGCCTTTTCTGCTTTGCTTCTTCTGGGTTGATGCTGAGGGTGGGCACAAAAGCTGAAGTGGTAGGAGGACGGAAGCCTTCTGTCCAGTGGTGAGTGTCTCCATCCTCCGTGCCTGCCTTGCCTGCCCCCGTTGCCCTGACTGCTGTTGCTTTTCTCACCCGCCCTCCGTCTCCATATTTCTCCTTCCCCTCCGTCTCTCTGACTGGCTCATTCCCCCCAAAGTTCCACACACCCCAGACTCGCGCTGTTCACAGTGTTCTCTGTGCCCCTTCTGGCTCAGGCTGCTTCCTCCCTCTCTCTGCCTCCCCCCGTCTCCCACTGTGGTGGCTTGTGGCCTTCTTCCGAACTGGACTGACTAGAGTACCCGGGACCCGACTGCCCGACCTTCTTGCCTCACCTGTCTCCCTGTTTCCTGCTCCACACCCGTCTGCCTGTCCTGTCCCATTTCATCCTATCCATCCATCGTTACCCACACTTCGTCGATTCACCACTCTTCACTCGCCCGCTGCTCGTCACTTCACTCAAATGGTCGCCGGCCCATTTCCACCTCGATTCTCGACGACGTTTGAGAGTTTCGCCCTCGCATAGTACCACGGTCCAATTCTGGATTGCTGTCGCCGAACCCCCGTTCACCATGGCGATAGCCATGGGCTGGCAGAAGCCCGACAATGTCGCCGGCTCGTCGGCCCCGGCCATCATGGTCGGCCTGTTCGTCGCCTCGGGCGGATTGCTCTTTGGCTACGACACTGGGTAAGCACTACGCCGCACACGATCGAGTAGCACCCTCAATTCAACGACAAAGAGCAAGAGAGAAAAAGAACGCGATGGCGCTCGTGCTCATACTCTTGCTCGTGGGGGATTCTCTGGGAACTTGGAGGCTGATTTGTGACGGACTGCAGAACGATTAACGGTATCATCTCTATGACGGCCTTTCGACGAGACTTCTCGACCGGTTACCTCGAAAATATGAAGCCCGCTATTTCACCCGCCGAATCCTCCATCATCGTCGCAATCCTGAGTGCCGGCACTGTCCTTGGTGCCCTTCTCGCCGCACCCATCGGCGATAGTTGGGGCCGTCGCATTTCGCTCATCTTATCCGCTGGCGTCTTCAGCTTTGGAGGCATTTTCCAAGTCTGCGCGCACGACATTCCAATGCTTCTGGTCGGAAGGTATGCCGGATGAAAGAGGGATTATGTTGGCTCATGGCGCAACGCGTCGCTGACAAAACATGCAGGTTTTTTGCTGGTGTCGGCGTCGGATCTATCTCCGTGCTCGTACCAGTTTATCAGTCTGAAATGGCTCCGAAGTGGATTCGAGGTACCCTCGTCTGCGCCTATCAACTTTCCATCACCATCGGTCTGTTATCCGCATCCTTTGTCAACATCTTGACGTCAAGGCTTGATTCGGGCGCCGCGTACCGCATCCCGCTTGGTCTACAACTTGTGTGGGCCGTCGTCTTGACCCTCGGCCTCCTTGTCCTCCCCGAAACACCACGCTTTCTTGTCAAGAAGGGCAAGCCAGAAGCCGCCGGTCTATCACTTAGTCGCCTCCGCCGCCTCGATATTACCCATCCAGCCCTGCTCGACGAGCTCCAGGAAATTGTGGCGAACCACGAATACGAACTGACACTGGGCCCAGACTCCTACAAGGAAATCTTTTATGGGTCCCCTCACCTTGGTCGAAGAACTCTCACTGGATGTTGCCTTCAAATGCTGCAACAACTCACGGGTATCAACTTCATCATGTATTATAGCACATCCTTCTTCGATGGAGCCAAGGTCGAGAATCCCTACGTGAAAGCTCTCATCATCAACATCATCAACGTTGTGGGAACAGTTCCGGGCCTCTTGGTTATCGAATCCTGGGGCCGTCGCAAGCTGCTGATGGTCGGCGCCATTGGCATGGCTGTCTGCCAACTTCTCATCGCCTCCTTCTCTACGGCCGCCGGTGAGAACCTACAACAGGCCGCACAGACCATCCTGATCGTCTTCTGCGCCATCAACATCTTCTTCTTCGCAGCATCCTGGGGCCCTGTATGTTGGGTTATCACCTCCGAGATTTACCCCTTAAAGATCCGTGCAAAGGCTGCCTCGATCTCGACCGCTTCCAACTGGCTCCTGAATTTCGGCATTGCATACGGTACTCCGTTTATGGTTGGCCAAGGGCCGGGCTACGCGGACATCGGTCCTAAGATCTTCTTTCTGTGGGGTGCCTTCTGTATTCTGGCGGTCCTGTTTGTGTGGTGCATGGTCTTTGAGACCAGCAAGATTAGTCTCGAACAGATTGACGAGATGTACGAACGTGTTGACTATGCCTGGAACAGCACCAGGTTCGAACCAAGCTGGAGCTTCCAACAAATTCTGGACGAAGGGTGGTCACCAAGTGGCCAGCCCCCTCCGGAACACGAATTGCAGCAAACACAGACCAATTCAACCACACAAACTACGCAAACCTCACAAACAAACTCAAACTCGGCAACATCAACAAACACCGGCGCGACTGCGAGCTCGACGTCAGCGGAAGCGAAGATGTTATCCCAGATGGGCAATGTGGACTTCAGCTATTGATCATTGATACCCATCGTCTACTTTATATCTGATGTTACTATTACTACTCTATTTCTTTCCTTGTCATTTCAAATCATATCCCGGATAGCAGCGTCGGAGTTAAACAATTTTCGGAGTTCAGGGGGTTTCACTGGCCATGGCCACCGATGGGCGGTTGGTTCTGGGGGTTCATTCTGGCGGAAATCGGGTTTGCCACTATATCGCAGCGTTTGTTTGGACAAAGCAAGTAAAGATGTCACGGTCAATGTCGACGACAATATACCATCATGGTTTGATGAAGGAGTCAGCTTTTATGGCGTGAGGGAGCCGATGATCTATCAAACCCACCTCTTTGGGCATAACATCCTTTTATGAGGAGGCGGTGGGAAACAGTCCGGTTTCATCCGGCCTAGAAGAGAGGCAGGGGTGTGTTAGCTCTTTTGTCATTTATCAGTTTGAGTCAAATCAGTCCACAACTGTTCTAATGACACTTGTTTGCTTTCCATGGCATCCATGACATGCGTGACTAACTATATTCATTGAAACTAAAGCCAAATTCTCTAAGGGGTTCGACCATGAGTCTAAAGCATGAATTCGAGAGCTCGCTAATTGGTACGTCGTATTTACGATCCGCATCTGAACAAGATATCAAGATTTCATTCCTGATCTGGTTGATGTAGTCTGTTTTCAGGGAATGATTGTTGAAAATAGACTATTGGAAAGTGATGTGCAGAGCCTTCAGTCGTGCCCGTAAAGCTCTATATCACCCCGCTCAGCGGAGTCAAGTTGAGATTAAGGTATACATCCTGCCCAGATAGGAGCAGCAACAACAGTATGTCTTCTCATATTTTCCAAATGCTTTTGTGGCACCGATCCCATCTTTGGTTCTAGAAATAAGCATGGAGCAAGGTTCACGTAGCTCCACAGCGAATACATATGCTGCTGGTCTATACCTTGCGTACAAAATGAATCTGGCTCTGGTTCTTCGGACGGAAGAAACCTCTGCGGCGCTCTCAACGGTGACTGAATCACACAGCCATGAGAAACGGATTCACTGATTTGTTAGTCTGCCCCGTGACGCTAGGAAAAACAACAGTCTTGGTATATTTTGAATTTGTTTTCATCCCTGCGCAACTTGCCGCTGTATCACGATATGTACTGCTCACAATAGCAAAGTGAGAGACAAACCCGACATTTGATGCATCTGGAGAGGGCACCAACACTTGACCACCATGAGAGCATGAAAAGGAAAGAAATTAGACCAACCAGAAGATGGACCGTTTTCAACACCTCGACGAGGACGTCGCAAACCTCATCATCCAACATGGTTTCCTCGATCTTAACACAGTGCGCTTCGCCACCGACCGAGAGGTTGAACATGCAGCAACACTAGCGCTCGAGATGGCTACCCTAGACCAGCAGCTCGCTATTGCCCTGAGACAGAGCACCATAGCAGATGACGGCAACAACAACCGTGAACGCCGTCGTAGCCGTTCTCGTGCCCTTTCACGTTCTCGCTCCCGCAGACGGTCCCTGAGCGATGGAGGACACATTGACTGGGAAGAGCGCAACCGCCTCCTCGCCGACACAAGAACCAACAGCGCAGCAACCTCAGATGCCGAAGACAACAACGAAGACAACGGACCAGAGTGCGTCGTTTGTTTCACGGGCAGACAACCCAAACACCGCCTCCCCTGCAGCTGCTGGATGTGCCCGCGGTGTCTCCGGCGCTGTATCCGCGCAGGTCTCCGGGCGGGAGGCTGGCCGCCGCGCTGCTGCGAACCGCTGCACCAGGACAACGTCGAGCAGGCAGCGGGCCGGGACCATCCCGGGCTAGTGAGACTGTACCGGCAGGTCAGGGCCGAAGAGGAGACACCCGGGGAGGCGAGGGTGTATTGCGCGCAGCCGGCGTGCGCGGCCTTCATACCGAACGAGGGGCGGCACGTCACGGGCGATGCGTTGTATTGTCTTGCGTGCAGGCAGGGGACGTGTCGGCGGTGCAGGCGTCCGGTACATCCGGGCACGCCGTGCAGTACCGAGGACGAGGACGAGATGCTGATGGATGTCATGGATGAGAATAATCTCTCGCCTTGCCCGCGGTGTCATCGTATTATCGAGCTTGCGGCTGGGTGCTACCATATAACGTGAGTTTTGAGCCAAACCGCATCCCTTGTTTGAAAAAGGAAGATCGAGTGAGGAAAGCATGGGATGGACTGATCAGAGGTCTTGTAGGTGCGTATGCACCCATCAGTTTTGTTTCTTGTGTGGCGGGCCTTGGCGCGACGGCGGCTGCCCCCGAAGATGCGGTGGTATGGGGCGGGAGGCCCGTATACCCATGCGCGATCGGGAGACAAGGTATCAGCAGGGACAACATCCGGGAGAACATCGAGAGGCGTACTTCAGGGACGCCATTGCTCCGCCGCCGCTGCCACGGCCGCAACCGCCGACGCTGCCGCCGCAAGCTCAACCCTTTCCACAAGCAAATACACCCGCAGGTGAGTGACTCCTCGCCCAGTCAAAGGAAGAAAAAGAATCTACCGGACTTATATAAAGGGGGAGTGGGCAACTTCAGCTGTGATACAGCGTGTGGTGATGCCATCTCCTCCGCCAGTACAGCTAGTCGACGCCGGCCGTCTTGAGTTCCCGCCCGCCTTTGCGCCTGTGATTGTCAACGGGATTTGAGGACCGCCAGTTACTGACTTGAAGTCTGTAGGACTTGTCCAACCGCTGCAGATGCAAGGCTTTCAACCCGTGGAAGAGATCCCATTGATAGAACAGCGCTACATGCAGAACATGGATCGAGCCGCTCGTATTCGACAGGGCCAGGGAAGGTATAGCATCATCATGTACTACCCGGATGGTTCCAACACGGAGGTACGTAAAACACCTTCCTTTCTCCGGTGTTGAGAATGTTACTGAGAAGGACCGTCATCGTCCAGCCAGAGACTCGATACTGGCGAGCCGACCGCCGCGCCAGCAGACGCGGACCCCGCGAGCCGACCGCCGCGGGCCTGGCCCGTGTTTGAGATCCACGCCGAGGATCCCTTGTGTAGCCACCAGTTGCCAACATCCTGGGAGGTGGAGGACATGAACAACCGGGCCCAGCCGCCGGCATGCGCGTTTTGCAGGTCAAGGGCGTACGCTGTCTACTTTCGTTGCCGAACGTGCGGGATCGTGGCGTGCAGCATGCACAATAGCGTTCGGTTCGGGTTGACATGGGCTCAGGCGTTGAGGGTTCATCATGGATTGCAAAATCGGGTTTGGCTTGAGACGCCGGGGAACAGGAGAGGTAAGTAATGAGTTTTGGTTTCATATTCTCTTGCTTGGTGGTTCCTGGGCAACTTATTAGCTGGGCTTGGTTTGACTCATCAGGACAGGTTGGTTCCAACAAGCGTTTGGGGGAAGATGATACGGAAACTCATAGCACGGGTGAGGTGGGTCGCGTCTCGCGCAATTCGTTTGGGGCGAGATGCTCTGGAGAGAGAGAGAGAGATGGGCTGGTCTCTAGAGGTCGCAGAATATTGAGAGCTCAGTATGGGGGAAGAGTAGACTGAAGTGACCTCAATGAATCAAACTCGAAGTTCTGACTATAAAGGTGTACATGTGCGGCAAAAATGTTCGTGGACTTGCTGTTGGTCACTTATCGCCATGACGATCTCTTTGATTTACGAACGATCCTTGATGCGCCATATTTTCTCAAAATAAGCTTTTCGAGAGCTTGAGAAACTTGGTGGCATATTTGGCCCTGCAGTCTTCTAACCAAAAAATCTGTTGCGTATTGGAACGTGACTAGTGAAGGTTCGTGAAGTAAAACCTACCTTAAATATCACAGATTGAGATGATGGAGGTTTAAATTAATTACCTAATCGGTGCGGACCTTCAGCGCGCAGCGGCCCCACTCCTCCGTTCATTCTGGACAGGGGCGGGACCGACGGGGCCAATTCTAGATTTCAAACCTGGGGAAACTACAATCCTACGTCTTGCAACACCACAACTCCACTGTCGCAACCCTGATAGCAGAGGTCTGACAGATCGGGCCTCCGGCTCAAAATGTCTCTATCCTCAGACGAAGAAGACCAAGTCCTCTTCGATAACCAATCCTTCGCCTCCGAGTCCAGCGACGGCGAAGAACTGCCCCCGCGACCCCTGCATCACAACTACTTTGCGCCCCCCTTCTACGGTCGCCCGCCGACCCCTCTACCACCCTCACCTTCATTGACATCACTCCTGCGCCCTTCGCGACCGACGACCCCCGACGCCTCGGACGATGACTTTGAGCCCGTGCCGCGCGCGTCGCCGCAGGTGCCGACCTACGAATACTACGGCTTTGTGCTGTACCTCTTCTCGACGCTGACCTTCCTCGTATACCTACTCTGGTCCTACCTGCCGTCGCCTTTCCTCCACGCGCTGGGGATATACTACTATCCGAACCGCTGGTGGTCGCTCGCGATCCCGGCTTTTCTCACGATGTTGGGGGTCTACATATACATTGCGCTCGCGGCGTACAACACGGAGATTCTGACGCTGCCACTGAGCTCCATTGAGACGGTAGTAGACGATGCCTCGAAGATCGGGGTCATTGACAGCAAGGGACGGCTAAGGGATGACCCGAAGAAGAGGTCGAGGAACAAGAGGGATCACAGGTTACCTGGGGGAGGATACGATTGGAAGAATATTTGGAACGAGGGGACGGATGCTGTGATGGACATTCCGTTGGCCGGCGCGTGTGAAGTTCTCTACGGAGAGGGCCGAGATTTCGAATCGGAAGACGAGTATATTGTGACTTGAAGCTTTAAACCAAGGCCTACCTTACCTTACCTTATGTAACGTAGATTTGGAACGAATGAATCCAAACAATGAGATACCCAGTGGTGCGCCAGGTTGCTGGTCGCATCGGAATTGAAGAAAACTTATCTAAATGACAAAATCCCTCCATTGATGCGTCGTCTTTCAATTATCAGCCTCGATAGCTTTATGGAGGGATGCGACGACTCAATCTTTTGGCGGCAGGCATCCCTGTCTCGGTCAGCAGCTCTCACCGAGAGCTTGTACAGTGTGTCGCGCTATGACACGGTGGGGTGTGGCTGGAATCTCAGCCTTGCACCTGCCTCCAACCACCGCGCCAAATTTTGTCTAGACGCGACTTTCCATCGAGCGCAGCATCTCAACAACCCACCACGCCGTCCTCGAGCCATCTCAATTTTCTCGGTGGACTGTCGCTTCGTATCATCAATTGCAGCCATGTCGCAACAACCGCTGTCATCGGCCGTCCAGCCGACCGACATCTACGGAGGAGGTAAAGACTCAGTTCCCGCTTCACTCAACGCGTGGCCTAATCTAACCATCGCGAACAGATGAGGTCTCCGCTCTCGTCCTCGACCCAGGTTACTGCAGCACACGCGCCGGCTTCGCTGGTGAGGATGTCCCCAAGTCCGTCTTTCCGTCCTTCTACGGCCGCGTTGGCACCTCCGATACCCCGACAACCGTCTTCGGCGACGAGTGCCTGATCCCCCGGGCCGACCTCGAGGTCCGCAACTACATGACGCGCGACAGCGTCGTCGAGGACTGGGATGTCGCCAACAAGCTCTGGGAGCACATGCTCATCACACGTCTTCAGCCCGGACGCCCTACTCACCCATCCAAGAACGGCCTCAACGATGACCCCAAGGAGGAAGTCGAGGGAGGCGAGGCCAACGGCGACGTTGATGTCGCCATGGAGGACGTAGAGTCGCAAGAGAAGGCCCTGCAGGAGAACCCGCTCTTGATGACCGAGGCACCGTGGAACTCCTCAAAGTCCAGAGAGAAGGCTATCGAGATAATCATGGAGAACTGGGGCTGCCCTGCGTTTTGGCTCAGCAGAACGCCTGTCCTGGCTGCTTTTGCCGCTGGCAAGGCGAGTGCCCTGGTCATTGACGTCGGTGGCTCCAACACTTCGGTTACGGCCATTCACGACGGCATGGTCCTGAAGCGATCGATCCAAAAGTCCCCAGTTGGCGGCCTGTGGCTGTCGTCCCAGATTCGCAGCCTGTGGGAGACTTCAGAGCCCAAGATTGAGCCCGTTCCTACATTCATGGTCGAGAGTAAGACTCCCGTCGATGCAGGTGCTCCTCCTCAGTTCAAGGAACGCAAGTTCGACTTCTCCATCAGCGACTCGTTCCGCGCCTACGAGGACGACCGCCTCCTCACGGAATTCAAGGAGTCAGTGGTTGAGACTTGGCGTGGACCCGGCAAGTACACTATGCCGCAGAACGAGGACTTCGCCAAGACGCAACCCGGCCGCGTCTTCGAGTTCCCCAACGGCGCAAACCAGATGTGGCGCGAGCAGCGGTACAAGGTCTCCGAGGGAATGTGGGACGAGACGGCCGCATTCCCGACCACTAGCGAGGAGTTCCGACTTAACAAGTCGCAGACGATTCCAGAGCTGATTCGCGCCGCCCTGAACGCTGTCGACGTTGACCTGCGTCCCAACCTTCTCGGCAACATTGTAGTTACTGGCAGTACCAGCTTGCTCAACGGCTTCAACGACCGCCTGAACAACGAGCTTACAGCCATGTACCCTGGCCTCAAGATTAAGATCCACGCCGCCGGTCTTTCCAGCGAGCGTCGCTTTGGCGCCTGGATCGGTGGTAGTATTCTGGCCAGCTTGGGTACCTTCCACCAGATGTGGATCTCGCGCAAGGAGTACGAGGAGAACGGTGTAAGCATCGTGGAGAAGCGCTGCAAGTGAATGCCGTCGTTGGCTGTGGAATCAAAGTTAGGATAGGGTAACAGGAGTATGGCGGGAGGGTCATCGTTCTCGTTACTAAGAAAAGGCGTACGGAGTTTTCACAAAAGGCTTTTTCTGACTATCAGAGGGAGGAGATAGTGGGCGTCAAAGACTGCCATACGCATCAGAACCGTCTAGGAGGGACTCCATCTGTTCGCGTATGCAATCGCCCCTTGGGTGGGATTAGATAGATTGTGAAAATTGCACAAAAATATCAAACGAATATTAATTTCCTTGTGTCTTGGTACACCAAGTCCAGTACACTACGGCCTAGATATATATGTAAATGAAATGATGTGTCGGCAATGAGGTGAAAGGGCGACGGCTGTGGATGTATGAGTTAAGTCAGGTAGGACCACGGTGCGTAGTCGCGATCATGGCAGATCTTTAAGGTCTTGACAGGGCGGCGTCTCGCAAGGTGATGGGCCTCCCCAGACAGGGGAGCGGGTCGATGCCCAAGCCTCCCGTAAGCAAGGTTAGGGTCGATAATGGACAAGCAAAGTTAACGCGGTACCTTATTCTGTCCTGCTCCTTGGTAAAATATACCTTTTAGCTCTGCGCAATGCCAAATTTGCGAAGGAGCGAGTTTGGGGAAGTCGGTTAGACAGCAATTGAGGTGGAGACGAATGTCTTGAGGAAACGTCAAATGTGTAGCGACTTGTCATATCGGGTGAACAAACTCTTGCCGCACAGTAGACCTTGAGATTTTGGCTCAAGACCAAAGGCAAGCTGCAGTAAGGTACATTAAAAAAAGTAGGCCGGATAGCACCTTAGGTAAGGTACCTTAAGGTAGGTCATTTTTGCTCCAAGATTTCTTGCCTGTACCTACCTAGGTAAGGCTCTGAGGTAGGTAGGTAAGGTAAGGTAAGGTAGGCAGGCCATGATGGAAGGTGCCCGAGGGCGGCGACAGTTGCCCTTTCCTTCCACGTAGCTTCCGTGTAAGTGACCGTGGCCCACTCTTCTCGTTCCTCCCATCCGCTATCACCACCCTCACTTCGTCCTCAACCAGGTACCTTTTCTACTTTTAGGCAGACTTCCTCCTTTCCACCTCAACCTCCCCATCACTCTATCCAGGGCGAACAGCTGCTTGCCTTTGCACACCATTTATTTTCACGTCCATCATCATCACACTTCACTACAGCAAGCACACTTAGCTACATCGTCACCCAAGCGCAAAACTTCCCTTTCTCTTCTTCACCGAATCATCCACAAAAGCGCCTGGATTTCAATTTCGTGCAAGGAAGGCAAGACTTCCCTCCGTCGCTGTCGAATTTAGGTATGATGCAACAGAAACAAGCCCCATTACCGATGGCCTCGACTGGGGTAGAACGGGCAGGCACAGGCCACTGGCAATAGCTGCCTTCCTTGAGACAAAGTAATTGGCTGACAATTGGCGCCTCAGGCATCCCTGCAGAAATCGCACCTGAGTCACCCAAATTTCTGCGGCTCTACGTGAACTTTCCCTCCTGCTTCCCCAGAGCGGACCGACGCGTCGCCCCATCGACTTCACGAGCTCCGAACGAACGAACGCAGATCTCGACGCATCGGAAAAGACAACGCGAGGCATGGTATAGAACTGAAACAGGTCGGCGCACAATATCGGAGGTGCCAGAGGGTGGATATTTGTGCAAGCATCAACAACATGAGCGCCGACACCCCCAAATCCCTTCCTCGCAGTGAGGAAGCGCAGAAGGCGCAGGATGCTCAGGATGACGAGCAAATCGAGCGGACTCTCGCGAAAATTCGTGATGGAGAGGATTTAGGCATCACTATTGATGACACACCTTTCGACCAGTCTGGGAAGGCCGACGATGCCCAAGACTTCGAGGACATTAGCGACGACGATCTTCCGGACGAGGAGGAGGGCAACGTTGCCACTTCATTGTCCGTTCCAGGTCTGACTGACGACGGCGGTACGAGTAACGACACCGACGATTTGTTTGGCGATGGACCTTCCTCCCCGATCGAAGTCCCTGGTCCGCCATCACCAGCTCCTCACGTTCACGACCCCGACGACGCCGATCCATCACAGTACCGAGACATCAACTTCGATCCCGAACCTGGCTACGAAGCTGCCAACCAAGATCCCGAGATTCCTGCTCCGGCTGAGACTGCTGAAGATCTGGTCAAGCAAGCCTGGCCAACTTGGCAGAAGGGTGTAACTCTAAAATGGAACGAACTCTTGCCTCCCAAGAAGGCCCGATGGATCGAGAAGAAGCCTACGAAGAAGCCAAAGACGCTCATTTTCTCCAAGCTCACTCTGGATCTCGCCGCCGACCAAGAGAAGCTTTTCCGCATCCCTGGACCCGCGACTGTGACTCGTAAGCAGAGACGCATCGACGACTCCTCCAGAGGACTCGTTCCCTGTGCTCCGCAGGAGTCTTCCGACGAAGCCGAAGCGGAAGAATTCAACTTCGAGCAAGACTCCGATTCGGAAGCAGTGGCAGGGTTTACGTTGCAAGACATTGAGATGGTGTGCGATGACTGGTCCATCCGCATTGAGCAGGCTGAGCAAGACTTCAACGATCAACAAGCAAAAGAGGCTGCAGTTGAGGCAGCCGCTGCCGCTTCTGTCAAGCGTGCTCATGAAGACGCGTTTGACTTTGACTGGGAGGCTGAATTCCTCGAAGATGAAGAGCCAAAACCGCCTCCAAAGAAGAAGGTGCGTCCTCCACCGCCGAAGGGCCTGCCCGAGATACCTCGATTCACAGCACCCTCGTTCGACTCGTTCGAGGATGTCACAAAGCGTGCCTCAAAGCGTGTTATTCTCGATCTGAACGACCCATATCTTCTCTTGGAAGAAGGCGAATCGCAGCGCGGTCCCAAGCGTCAACGTGTGGAGCAAAAAATGACGCGCATGGCAAACGGTCATTTGAGACCCGACTTATCTTCTCGCTTCAACATGTCCAACGATGATGCATACGAGGCACTAAAGGAGAATCACCAACACAAGGTCAGAGCAACTCTGGGTAACCTTGCCGTCGAGCACAGTATGCCTGCTCTCAAGCTGGCTTGGCCATTCTACAAGGTGAAGCTGGACATTCGCCGCGATGGGTTCCACCGGCCTCATTTCAAATTTGGAAAGCATGAGCGTCAGACGATCAGGTTCAGCAAGCTGGGTTTTCACAAGCGTAAGACCATGAAGGGGAAAGCACATGAAGTCTTCAAAACCACCAAGGACTTGGGCATCACGGACAACTCAACGGCTGTGCTCTTCGAGTACTGTGAACGAACGCCACCCGTCCTCTCCAACTTTGGCATGGGAAACCGTGTCATTAATTATTATCGCAAAAAGAAGGTTGACGACGAAGAGGCGCCACCAAAGATGGAGATTGGTGAATCGCATGTCCTCTTGCCGGAAGACAGATCGCCTTTCGCCATATTCGGTGAGGTCGAAGTTGGACAAACAATGCCTACTTTGCACAACCAGATGTACCGGGCGCCTATCTTTAAGCACAAGCCTCGGTCCACCGACTTCCTCTGTGTCCGCAGCTCAACGGGTGTCGATGGAGCCAACTGGTACCTGCACAAGATTGATCATCTTTACGTCGTTGGCCAGACTTTTCCTAGTGTTGAGGTTCCCGGCCCTCACTCTAGAAAGGTCACAAATGCCTCGAAAAATAGAATCAAGATGATTTCGTACCGCATGATGAGGAGGAACCAGCAGAACTTGGTAAACTTGTCAGAGGTGACGAAGCATATTGCCGAGTCTACAGACGCTCAAAACCGGCAAAAACTTAAGGAGTTCCTCTCCTACGCCAAAGTTGAGAAAGGACTTTGGGGCCTGAGAAACGGAGAGACTCTTATGGATGAGAACTCAATACGTGCTATGATCAAACCTGAGGACGTCTGCTTGATCGATGGCATGCAGCTGGGTATGCAGATGCTTGAAGATGCTGGCTTCGACCCTAACAATGTCAATCTGGAGGATGAAAACGAAGAGGTTGCCGAAGAAGATGACGACGATCGCACGGGCGCAGGCACTGCCAAAGGTAGCAAGAAGGCCGCCGAGAAGAACGAAGAAAAATTGGCAGACAAGATGGCGCCGTGGAAAACCAGCAAGGCCTTCATCGATGCATGCGCTGGCAAGGCCATGCTCAAGCTCCACGGACAAGGCGACCCGACAGGCCATGGACTTGGGTTCAGTTTTATCAGAACCTCCATGAAGGGCGGCTACATCGAGACTGTCCAAAAAGGTGGATCCCACACCACCGCGGCTGACGCCATGGCAGCTCATCCTGATGCGCAGCGCAAGGCGAATAACGGCCACGCTTACAACGTCAAGGAGCAAGAAGCCATGTACAGAAAAGGCATTCGTGAGATTTGGGACAAGCAGAAAGACAGCTTGGAGGATGGCACACAGAAGGACGACGACCTTGTAGTCCCTCTGCCACCGGACGAAGACGACCGATTCAACCCCCAACGAGCCCAGACCCCTGCCCATGCCGACGAAGGAATGAGTCAAATTACTGGCCTGACGACATCAACCAGCCGAAATCAGCGAAAGAAACTCAAGATCACTCGAGAAGTTCTCAATGACCAAGGTGTTGTCGAGCAAAAGGTCATCGTCCTTGAAGACCCTGTGATTATAGACCGTTATATCAAGAGAAAGAAGGAGTTGGAGTTGGAGGATTTCAAGTACGAACTTCCACCACGTTTCCCCCCTCCCGACCCCTTTTCAGGTCTAATATTCAACTTTCATGCGCTCCCTGCTCACATAATCTCGTGTTTAGTATCTACGAAGGACGACCGACTGGAGTCGCAGATGACGATCGCCGTCGCCTGGTTGAGTACGCATTATCCTTCAGTAGATGCTGAACACTTGATTGACCACCTAGCAGGATTGATAAAGAGCTTGAACGACTCAACCGAAATAAGCAGCGACGCATCGGACGAGAGCAACAAAAAGGACTCCATCGTTCCAAGAGTGGACTCGACGCTGGGTCCCCCGAAGCAGACCGAGCTGCTACTGGTACAACGCGAAAGTGTGCCAATTGTGGACAAGTCGGACACATCAAAACAAACAAAAAGTATTGCCCCCTGTACCTTCCTTCTACCTCCCCGTCCAATTTCAGATCTCCGGAGCATGTTCAGACGTGGGGGGAACAATCGGTGGGTTCTCAAGCGGGAGCTCCTATTGAGGGCGCGCCGGTGGAAAGCAGCCCCGCCAAAACGAAGAGGCGACGAGACTCGAAAGCACCAGAGTCGCGACCTCTCAAAAGAAAAGGCTAATAGGCCAGCGGCGTCCAAGGGACAGCCAAAACAACCTCCAAAGCCGAGAGCAAAGAAGTTCAAGTACAATAAGTACACTTCCAAGCCATACTGGTACAACAGCATCGTGAACACCAGGGTCATATAAGCATCTCGTAGTTCGAATGCTCCCTTGGCCATCTTCACTCTCTGTTGCTTCCTTTGGGTTACTTCTACTATTTCCCCTCATCACTTTTTCAACTTGCTCTCTCTCTCTCTCTCTCTCTCTCTCTCTCTTTCTCTCTCTCACCCATACAACCCGCCTTCTTTTCCACATACACACGCTTACTAACCCTCGCAAAGGCTTTGTCCTATGCTCAACGGTACAATGAAGACCGACAACGGCATCGCAGAGCATGGCGGGTTCGGTACCTACAATGCCCCAGCTGCCGGAGCCGGTTCTCCTGGGCAATGAATGATTCGAGACGACTTGAGTCCGGACGGCGGAAATCTGGCAGCTGCCAGTGGCTACGACTTACCAGACGTTGCTGCGCGGCACATGAAAATACGGTTGAGACGACAACCTCTGAACCGAACGGCCGGTAGCTGTTTCCGGCAATCACCAATTAATCAACAGCAACTCCTGCAGCTGGTCGCTTAATTACCGACGAACGTTCCAGAATGGGGAAGATCCCCACTCGCAACCGTCCCCGGTTGCTAACAATAGGGCTTTGCCAAGCGATTCACGCAAGGGGTTCAGGCACAGTCAATAGGCTGGTGTTCATGTTGAAGAACACTGGGGTAGTTGTGAGCGTCTGGACCAGAGAATCTCATACAAGAGGTCGGACCGAACAATCCTAAAATTGGAACCATGCATTCGACAATCAGGGAAAGGGTGGGTGTGTGTACGGACTATGACAAAATTTGGGACGTGAGCCTCGAGCTTGGGATTTGGAATGGGTTGATCAACATTGTCACTGGACGGCAGATAATGAACTGCTCTCGCGGCAAATGGGGCAAACAAGGCCGAAAGGGGGGTTTGGCAAGCGGTTAAGCAAGCATGTAATGATGCATCGGCACGGCGTCTGGTGTTGTTAAGTTTAGCTACAGCCGCGAAGCGTGGGCAGCTAATTACAATCGAACTCAGTTCAACAAGTGACGACTTTCCCCAGAAGTATGCGTCGTAGCTCTGCAGTGATGTGTGCAGGTCCAGCTTACCGAGTTTGGAGACCCCCCGCTTGAACATTGCACATCACACTCGGGGTAGCCAGCCGGTGTGGGCGGTTAAGTGAATGCGGTCGAGGAGGCTCTTGGAAAGGCTAGCATGGGCCGATAATTACATGGAGGGAAGAGTAAGTAGCCTATAGGTAGTCTGCCGAGAGACCAGATGCGGCAAGATGAGCATGGATGGGAGAGACGGGAGGAACTTTTATGGGTAGAAGCAGGGGTGGGGAAGGAGGTTGTGTGTCATTGTGTCTGATGGTAGAATTCTCGTCGCGCGTCATCTCTACCAGATTGGCGAATCGGGCAAAACACGGATGTTGACCGGGCTAAATGAGAAGGGGAGGGAAGACAACCTCGAGAGGAGACCTCAAAGGGACGACGATGGGTTGGACGGGAATAATAGGCCAACAAAGGCCATTTAGACGCCCAAACCCATGAAGCGTGGAAGTGGAATGCAGAGGAGTGAGACGCCGTGTTTCCAAGGGTTTGTTGTCCCGCTTGTCAGCTTGACGTTGCTTTGCCTTTCGACCAAAGGTGACCCCCCATTCGTGCAAGGTTTTAGTGACTGACTCCGTTTGAGGCAGGTGAGGAGAGAGGAGAAGTCGGAGGAAGGGGGGGGGGGGGGACAAAGTCAGATGAGAAGAAGTGGATTGGATGGGATGGCTGGATAGCTGCAATGAACATGTGGTTGGTGGTGATGGTGGTTGTGGCTCTACAGGGCGAAGAGGGAAGATGCCAAGTTGTGTGAGAGCAGACTCTCCAAACCCCAGCCTAGTTTGCGGCGCGAAAAACAATGAAAAGACATGAAAGAGCTGGGACATGGAAGTTTTACCCACCAAAAGCAGCTTGTAATTACTTCGTACACCTCAAAGCAAGGTGAGGTAGGTAGGTAGATACGGGTAATCAAGGAAGGGCAAGGGGGAGATGGATAATTGGCTCCCGAGTTGCGGTGGTGCGTGCGTTCCACATGTGTGGTCGTTTGGAAACCCCAAAGGCCTCTGGGGGGGCCACCGAGGGGGTCAGTCGCGTGGCTGCGGAGCAAGAAGTGAGCATATGCACGCCAAGCTGCTAAAAATAGATTTATTTTTAGAACACAAGGATGTTTGAACGACTTCCAAAGAAGGGGGGGGAGGGAGGTACGCTGCACCACCAACCTGCATAGGGCTTCTTGGATCATAGGGGTGCGTTGGGCCAATCGGCTTGGGATTTGCACCCAGGAACACGCATGCACGCTTCGCTCTGTTGCTAGCCTCGAAGAAACATGCGTGTCGACCTCACACCGTCACAACCAAGACAGAGAGAGAAGTGATGTGTGTGGATGGGTGGATGGATGAGATACATGGGTGATTACCTGAGGAAGCCAGAGGCTCTTTTGCGCTCCAGACCCGGCAGGTTCAGATCAGCGATGGAACTCCAACCAGACCGGGGGTGGGTTGGAAGTAGAGGTGAAGTCAAGCATTCTCGTTCGTTCTGCCCAACCCAACCCGGCTCCGAGGTGTTCGACTAGCGTCATGCTCATTGAGGACCAGCCGGCGCTTAACTTAATGATGCGGTTATTTCGATTTGCAAGAAAGAAAGAAAAACGTGGGTTGGCGTGTTGCCGGTTGATGATGGGACGGAGACCTTATTTGCGAATATGCGACGACAGCGGTTATCGGCTCTACCTTGCTCTAGCTTGAAATCTTTCTCAAGACGAATTGGACGAACCAACCTTTTGTGACGAGACGGCACATCTGACAAGGGTTACTGGCACGTATCAATGACCCGACGGGAGAGGAAGTTGCTAATTCGGGAAATCTGGATGATGTCTATCGCAAAAGCGCCAGATTGTAGGCGCGCAGGAGGAGATTGAGGAAGGAAAGGGAAGGGTGGGTTTCCAAGTGGTCACTTGGTCTCTTTCTTGGGTCGTCTTCTTCACTCGGAGTTACACAAGATCGGTAGCAGACTTGTCTGGACGAGGAGATAACATACCGTGGATTCCAATCTCGTTGTTTTTTGGAGACACGGAGCCCTTGGCAAGAGCGCTATTCTGGATTACCTATCTGTGATTCCAAAACAAAGCCCCCCCCCCCTTCGTCTCTGGTCTCGTAGCCGCGAAGCTCGTCAGCCAAAGACAATGGTTCAAGCTTGAGATGCCCAACAGAAGTGGGGGAGTTTGGTGTTTCTCGAACGTCCGAGACAGAGACACCATCTCTAGGCGTTCTGGGCAGAAGGGCTTTGACATGTCCCAGTGCACCCACTGGGAAGATTGTAATAATGGACGCGGGGTATCGTCGATAGTGGGGACCTGATCTAATTCGAGATGATGGGCGACTAGGTTCGTCACACAGGCGCGGGATATAGGCGAAAGGGGGGGGGGGGAAGCAGATGCGTGTGAAGCGAGATCTGCAGCTGAGAACCGTGGGAGCGGACGGACGTTGTCAAAATGGCCCTGGCCGGTTTGGCAGCTGTACAGACATGCACCTTCGGCGGGATCGCCGCATCCTGGGATGGTACGTAGGTTTGCGTTCGGAGCCTTGTGCAGTCGGCGGAGTGATCCGCCGAGGAGATGGTAAGTAAACCCCCTCCTAATCACTTCAGATGCGGGAACATGGTCCGCTCCACGGCAGGGGGGGGTGGGGGGGGTTTAGGATAGCTCGGCACTTTGCATGGTTGAGGTGGTGATTGGGACCTTGAAAAGTGTCCGTTTGGCGATGGCCTCGCTTTGTCGTCGGCTAGAGGAAGGGAAGGGGAATCATACTCTGACAAAGGGCGAGGGGCCGAGAGGTGAAAGATGGAAAAGGGGGCAGATACGGATTCATAACAGAAGCGTAGAAACGCAGGACCCGTCGGACGCCAAGGCTCCCCTCAAACTCAATTGTCCAACCTAAAGTATGGTACTGATGCCGGACATGATATCGGGAGGACCGGGTCGGTTTCGATACAATGGAGAATGGATGGCAGATTGGTTTCCCGTCCTTGTGGTCCTTCGAGTCCCAGTCCGGTCCCTTGAGTCCATTGAGGGGAGGAGGGCCGCGGTCTGTGCTGAGCAGCAAAGCACCGCAGCTTCTCCTGTGCCTGTCCGCCGCGTCCCACCGGTTGTGCCTGAATGCAAGTGTTCGTTCCTGCGTTGCTGCGTTCCTGCGCCGGCGGCGACGGCGGCGCGGCCGGTTGTGGTGGGGAGGAGAGGTTCAATCAGTATGCGGCCTGGGCACGTTGTTTGCTTAGCTGGTGATGACGGCCTCCATCCCTACCTTGTGGCCCTACGGCGCTAGGTACGCTTCTGCTCAGGATGCGCAGAGTAAGCCGTTGGTACCGGCTAGGCGAGGGATGGACGGCGATGTTGGTGATGTGATTGGGATATGAGCAAGGTCCAGGGTGGACGAGTCTGGTGCTGCGTTTCGGCACATGTCAAGTCCACTCGAAGTGTCCAGGTCAAGGCTTGCGGAACGTCAATGCTCTCCGCTAGAGGTGGTCTTGGGGCCTCGATCTTCTGGTCTTGGTCTGGTATTAGTCTCTTCACGCAACGAGCAAAGCAATGCGGAAGAAAGAGACGTAGGTATTGTCGCCGGAATCAATCTCGCAGTATCCGCAGTTGTAAAGCCGCAGGCTGCACGCGCCTCACGTCGGCTAGACGTCAGATGTCTTGACGACACCTGCCACATGTATCCTGTCTGCAATGTCTCACTAGCGGCAGAGCCGTCGAGGTTGGGGCCGGTACCTTACTTGGCTGGGGCTAGTACATGTGGGACCCACCGGACCCTGAGACAGTGCGTAAAGTGATGGTGGAGATTGCGTTTCGGCACGGCGTTGAATCACCGAGTTTGGCGGGTGCCACACAGTGCTGGCAACCAGTCTCAGCTCCTGACCTCATTCCCTGCCTCCTCAGATTGTTGTTTCACGAGCGTCCGCAACGGCCACCAGGACCCCCAGTCATAAGAACGCACGCACCAAGAGTCCTCGCGACCTTGCCTCGTCGGTGGTGGTGAGGACGCGGGTGAGGTGCTACGGCGCAAGTGAGGTGAGAGCAGGACCTAGTAAGTGCCTAGGGTGCCCGAGACTCAGGAGAGGTGTGCAGTGTGAGCCCAAGGTGGTCCACTCACATCCAACTGCAAACTGGCAAGGCCTGCAGCCAGAAGACGAGGCCCGCTGGCCCGCCGCCGTCGCCGTCTGCCTTCTGCTTCTGGACGCGGCAGACGGGAGCAATCAGCAGTCAGCACCTCAGAGTAGGCCGGACCCCCCGCCCCATTTTCCTCCTCATCTATCCGTACCTTTTTTTTTCTTCCCTCTCTCGTCCAGTCCCTCTTTTATTTCTTCCTCGCCCAGTCCCAGTGACTCCAGTCCGCGTCCACGGCCCAGGATTCGCTCGTCCACCGACCCTATCCCTTGTCATCCCCCCCGTCCTCGTTTTTTCCCTCCCGTCTCCAAGCTGCTGGCTTGCTGCTGCTGCTGTTGCTGCTGCTGATGCTGCTTGCGCTGCCGCACTGCTGCTCCCGCTCCCCGATTTCCACCTATTTTCTTTGCCGCAACCTCACTGGGCGGAAGTGCTCCCACTCATTTGCTTGCTGCTACACACTCATACTCTTGTCGCTGGCTTGCCTTGCCTTGCTGCTGCTACTACCTTACATCTTACCTACCTTACTGTACCGCTGCTGCACCTAATACCGTTGCTTCCCCCTCCACCACCCACTCCGATTCTTTTTTCCCCCTTCCCTCCTTCAACAGTCCTGCCTTCCCGCACCCAGAAAGTGAACACGATCGCGTCTATTATTAGAATCATCCACGCCAGATTCAGCCCCATCGACCTGCACCTCACATCGCCTGTCCATCCCAGACCTGTCGCATCTGCACTTGTAATGGGATCAATGTACGTTCTTGATGCGTCGTCGTCTTCTTCTGCCTCTCCCCCTGCTCCGACAGCATTTGCCTGCACCGCTTATCATATATCGTTGCTCCCGGGATGCGCTGCCTTGTCTTGCCTTTTTGACTGACCCATCACCAGTCTGGAACGACAGCCCACGAGCCAGGCCATTTAGATAAAAGCGATCAGCCCTCCCCGGCCGAACTTTTGTTTCCACCACGCTTCCTTGACCAGCCAAGCTTGTTGCTGCGACCAGGAATATACAGCTCAGCTCGAATCCCTCTACCTTTCGAGCTTCTACCAGTCTCTCGCCTCCTCGAGACTCTTACCCTCTCTCCCAGGTTCAGTTGACGCTACACCGCGACTGCAACGGCTGAGACCTCGAAGACGCCGCTGCCGCCGCCCCCGCCGCGACATCGCCAATCGGCAACGAAGTCGCTCGCCTCGACAACCTTTTCGTCTCTGTCCAACGCGCTTCGCTGCCTCATACCCGTCGACAGCCCGCCGGAGCATCTGATTCAAAATGGGACGCCGAAAGATTGAGATCAAGGCCATCAAGGATGACAGGAACCGCTCTGTGTAAGCTCACACCTTGAGTGTACCTCGCGCTTCATATAAGGGCTTTGCTGACTGTCGCGTCGCGTAAAGTACGTTTCTGAAGAGAAAAGGCGGTTTGTTCAAGAAGGCACATGAGCTTTCCGTGCTATGCTCCGTGGACGTCGCCGTCTTCATCTTCGGCAGCAACAAGAAGCTGTATGAATATTCATCCACGGACATGCGGGAGATGATCACCAGATACACATACGTGAGCTCCTCCGTTCCTTCCAAGGCCCAAATCCGGAAGCTAACCCTGGGATAGCACGGCGGCCCGAATGAACATAAGGGCCCTTCAGACTTCAACGGTGGCAACGACGAGGACGAAGATGAGGATCCCGAAGGCACGCCTCCACAGGACTCCCACATGATTCCGCCTCAATTTCAAGGACAAGCGCCTTTCCCCCATATGCGACACCACACTCCCTCAGCTTCACCTCCAATCCCTAATGGCATGCCTTTCCCGCAACATCCCGGTCATCCCGTGCAACGCGGCCATACACCGCAGCCTGGAATGGGATCGCGGCCTGGTTCCCGACAGGATATCCGCCGGATGGGACCGAACATGGGCCCTCAACCTGTAGGCCCTCCCGGACCTCAGCAGCCTCCCGTCAACGGATTTGCCTACATGCCCAGCCCCGCCATCTATAATCCTCAGAACCAGCCCAATATGCCGCCAAACATGCCTCACGGACTTCCCCAGCAGTATCAGCAACATGGTCCTCAGTACCCCTCGTACGCGCCCAATCATCACCCCCCGCACATGCAACAGCATATGGAAGATCAGCGCCGTTCCATGCCACCCAATTATCCGCAACAGCAGGGCCAGCAAGGACCTGGGCCCCAGGTTTCTCGGATCTCGCCGTCTCCGCCACAGCCTTCCACTCAGCAACTGCCGCCGCAACCGCCTCAGATCTCACCCCCGCCGCCACAGCCACAGCAACTTGAGCCTCAGCAGCAGCAGCAGCAGCCGCATTCGTCGCCTCAACCCCAGCAACAGCAACCACCGCAGTCTCAGCAGCAGCAACAGCCTCAGCCTTCGCCGCCGCAGTCTGAAGAGACGGCAATGCCGGCGCCGATGGAACCGCGATCAGAGCTGCCGCAAAGGCCTCAGCCGCCTCTCCTGAACACTGACAGCGCGATCAAGAAGCTTCCGCAGCGTAAGCAGCACAGTATCTTTACTCCCATTGACGAGAACCGCTCCATTCTGTCTCAACATTTAGCTTCATTCGCCTCTGAGCAGAATGTCATAAAGCCAGAGCCTAATCGGCCGCCGTTCCTTGATCAGAGCAACATCAAGATTGAGGGTAACCGCTCTCAGTCAGTTGATGTTGGTGCAGTATCTCGGACCAATGGTTCCACGACTTCTCCGCCCATGCCTCCACGCGCCAGCACTCAATCTTTAAACAAGACTCGCAACATCTCCATTTCTTCAATCCCAGAGACAACATTTACTACACCATCTCGCGCCAATAGCATGAAGCTTGGAGGTGGTGCGCGTCCCCGTTTGAGGGTGGAGATTCCCGACGAACCTTCAGATGGCGGCAGCGCAACTGCCGAGTCAAACTCTCCTCGCAACTCGACAGACACGACATCCCAGACGACTCGGCGCCATGCATCCGACTCGCATTCTTCCGGCATGGTTCTGCCGCCGCCATCCCCGTCGGCCCAAACGCTCCTCTCAGCTGGCGCCACGGGCCCGCCAAACCCGTTTGCTCGCCCACCCCTGCAACAAAGCACTAATATGAACATTGACACCCCTGTTTCCGCCCTTCCATCCCGATTCTTAAATAACGAATTTCTGCCCAGTCCGAGCAGCTTCTATCCGGAGTGGTATGCTCGTGGCGGCAGTGACAGCAACACACTGCCCAGTCCACTCAATTTCGCGACCCCAGTCGTTGGCTCCGGTCCCAGTTTCTTGCGAGACGACAATCAGACCACGAAGCGCAAAAGTCCTGAGATCAGTGCCAATGGTCCGCACGACGGTCCTGAGGCCGGCAACGAACCCAAAAGAGTTCGGGTAGATTCTTGAATTCAAGTATCTGCTATTTTGACGCTTTATATGTACCGTACCATTCATCTGCATTCTGGCCTTCTTCAGACCATTAATGGAGTGCATCTGGTTCTATGATACCTCTTTCTTTCCACTTCAAGGCATTAGCGTCACGTAGGATATTTAGTTTCCATTCTCTTCTTTACCTCTGTATTGGCGGAGGATTATGCTGCATTGCTAGGCGCAACATCGGCCACGGACAAGTTTTTGATTTTGCTTCAATTTCGTTCTTCATTCGGATCGATGGGGACTGTTCTTCATCTCCGAAACGGCTTTGGGAGACTGATGTGCACACGGACACGTGAAATGATGGGAAGCATGTAAAACTGGCCTGTAGGAAGAGGTGGAGGATCTCGGGGCGTTTGGTGCAATTTTCTGTAGATTACTATAGGCAATGGCTGAATAGTTGGAATGAGTTGTTGATCTGCAATTTTTGCGCGTTCATCCAGACCTTGAGACAGTACTACAGATGAGCCAAGATCTTGGCAGCAGTGACTTTGAGACCGTCTTGCGGCGCGGCCCGTAGAGACGTGCTGTGAATGTGCTTTGATTCTCATGGCATTGGCTGTTCGTCGGGAACTTTGAATGCACTTCCTTCGAGTCTGGAAATTGAAAAGTGGCGCGTGGGCACGTCTTCTTGCAGGTCCTCACCGGGGCAGCTATGATCAACCTAAGAAGCCTCCAGCAACACCTACCAAGAACGACGCAGCCCTACCTGTTACATGCGGCTCTTTCCCCCACCTGCATGCACATTAGGATAAGCAACCGGCGACAAGTGCAAAGTTAAGAACCGTAGGGCTTATCGCGAAAGGAGAAAACATCAAATAAGGCCATGTTTACGCCGGCGGCGAAACGCCGACGTATCGACGCGGCAAACGAGACGCTCCGGAAACCTTTCAAATCGCCCTTGGTGCGGGACCGAGGCCAAGACCCGGACCAGGATGGCGCTGCAGATCCTGCGGCTGAAGGTGAGACTACGGCACCCGCAGCGGCACCCGCAGCGGCCACCGCGGCGACAGCGTCGTTGTCATCTGCGAGTGGCCTCGCTGCGTCGACACCACGGAAGGCTACTCGGAAGGCGCCATCCGCGAAACAGGCCGTGAGTACGCCTACGCGCCGGCCCTTTAGCGTACCGCGACCGCAAGTTCCGCAGACGGGCGCTTTGGCTTCGCCTTCGCTGCTGCGGATGACGGCTGCTTCCTACGGTCTCAAGAAAGGAGGCGCAACTGTTGCTGGGCTCGGTGGTGGTGGTGGTGGTAGCAGGAGTGAGAGGGAGGCGGAGGGTCGGGAGGAGATTCTGCGGCAGGCTGGGCGGATCCGCGGCGGCGGCGTGGGAGAGGGGGAGACGGACGAGGAGCTGGTTGGGTTGATTGGCAAGTGGAGGGCGGCGAGCCGGATTGCGGCGGAGGAGGTTTTTGAAGGATCCAGGGAGAGGGTCGAGGGGATGGGTGGGTTGAGGGCCTGGAGGAGGGCTCAGAGGGAGGATGAGGTCAGGTTTATGGAGGGAGAGGCCTGTGGGAAGGTTCGTCGTCAGGGTGAGGAGTGGGAGGAGGGAGATGAGCGGCGGGGTCGTGGGGAGGGCGGTGGCGGAGGAGAATATGAGGGCGAGGGTGAAGTTGAGGAGGAAGAGGATGAGGTGCGTTCTTTCGTATTAATGGGTTGGAACGAGGAGGGATGCTGACTTGAATACAGGAGTTCACGATGGGGACGATGCTCAAGAGTATGAACATCGACTTTGATATTATTGGCTACGATGAAGATACCGGGTGGTGGAGGGACGGGTGAGCCAACGGGGCACGCTTTCGCTTGCCGTTGTCCACGACATGGAGCCGGAGATGCCCATCGTATTTGAGTATCACGGCACGCAGACTACGTGACGCCTGCAGCTAGTCTCGAGCGTTTTGGCTCACCAACTCGGGAGTTTTCTTGAGTTGAAATCTCGGATTGCCCGAGGCTGCGAGGCGATGGAGAACACGGCAAGGGCACTGGCTGTTTGCCCGTTCATCAGCCTTCTTCCACACAGCTTCAGTAACACGCAGCTTCTTGCTTCTTCTTCCTTTCTTGTCTTCCTCTGCACACATTCAAGCCTTACTGAGGGGGATTCTGTGCGGTCCATTGAGTTCCGGCTCTAGAACGAAGCTTGGCGGCCGAGTGGAATCGAGCACATGTTGGGAGAAAGGCGATGGTGGACATGCAGCCCTATATTTCCTAATGCAGGTAATGGTCTGAACATGGAAAAGACCAGGTTAAAAAAAAAAAAAAAAAAAGGGAGGGGGATTTGTCGCCTGTGCTTTCGGCGATTGTTTGCCGGCAAGCTTGTTTCTCTCTCCATCACGTTTGCTAGAAAGCGAGAGGTGTGTGCAAGCTGTAGAGGATTGAGGGTATGAGACGTGGGATGATGTTTCTACAAGGGTATACCCTCTGCGTATGCATGGCATGGCCTCATAATCAAGCTTCATATTTTTACGCTTGTTCTTTAAACTAAGCCTTACTGAGGGCCCGGGTGTTGGTTTTCGCGACACCCGGGTAAGCTGTTATTACCTGTTGAATCTCTTGTGTTGGAGTGTATGCGTGTGTAGGTGTGTGTGTGTGTGTGTGGGTGGGTGAGTGATGATGGTGTAAGTGAGCCGGCATCCGGGGCCCATCCATAGACACCTTGTTCGTTCTCGCCTCGCTGAACCTTGACCGGCTGACGAAAGTTATGGTTGACGCAGGCCGATTGATCCGATGTTTCTGTTGGAGGACGGGGGTTGTGTCGTAGTGCAGATTTTCGAGGTTTGGATAGAACGGCGGGTATTGCTTGGTTGCTTACGTCGTTACGTCGGCTACTTACGCCAATTCATTACTCTCCTTTTGTCTTTGTGAGTGGCATTACGTGTTATTACGAGATAGACATTGTTTTGTAGAATTGGCGTATGAATATCTGAGTTAGGGCAAGGATGGAGGACGACGAGAAAAAGTACTGGTAAAGGGAATCAATCGTTGCCTAAAACCGAGAACGAGGATGCAGCGGCGTACGCGCAAGACGAGTTCCGATGAACTCACAGCGTTCGGCCGGTGGGATTAGGCATTTCAGAGTCCCTCTCTCGGCAGCCGCTGCGGGTCTGGTATGGCCTGAATATCGGAGCACACTGTGATAGAGAGCGGGGAGAGCAGAGAGGCGGCCTCGGACAGTGAGTGCATCGATTTACACCAAGTTGCAGCCTGTCCTTTTTGAGCAATTGTTGACATGTCCTGATAACTGACCCTGACAACTTTGAGGTGAGGTGGTATTGATAGCGGGTTCGCTCAGAGGCTGGCAACTTGCGAGTGTTTGTTATCCAGAGTCCTGTGTATCGTAAGGTACTCGGAGTGTGTCGTCTAGTGTTCGCAATGTGTCTTGTCATTGTTGTGGCGTTGTTGTCACTCCCTCTGTGTCAGTACCTTGATGGTGGTGCTGGAGGGGCATCTAAGCCACCCGTCCCCATGGGTCCCCGTCGTGGTCACCGTTCGGGACCCGAGGTGGATGAAACGGCTTTGGTGCTTCAGCGCTGCCGCAGAATTGCACGACCGCAATCCCAGCTCGACTCCCCAACGAACGAAAGAGAGCTCCCCCTTAGCGTGTGGGGCACATGCACCAAAGTGAGGTGACCAGGTTGGCAGCTCATTGGCAGCTCATTGGCCCAATGTGCCTCCTCCAACCTCTCAAACCTCGCCTGCCCGCTTCCACTGCAAGTCTGCAGCACCCGTCCGCCCCCTGCCCAGCCATGCGTCGTGGAGAACAGAGTTAAAGATGCTGCAGCAGGCAGCAGGGCAGGCCGACCGACACGGCAGCAGCACCACACCCCCATGTCCGAGCAAATAGCAAATGAGAACAGAACAGGAAAAGGTTGGGGAGCAACAGGGGGACGGACGGACGATCCAAGCCCGGGGTGTCATTTCTTGTATCAGTGGCTGGGCTGGCTGGAGCAGCAGTAGGCCTCCCTTCTTATTGTGTAGTCCAAGTTTCCTCCAACTCTACTTATTCCAATCACCTTTTCCTGATTCAAATATATCTCCTACCCGCAGCATCTCAAAGTCTTGGCAATATCTCAGAAACACTCTTTTTTACCAGTGCAGCTACATAGCTACCCTTGCCCGGTGGTCCAGATCTGTTTCTTTGCCAAGATTGCCACGTCTTTTTCATTTTCATTTTCATTTTTTTTTTTGGTTGGCGTAGTTGATCTGCAGCCCTTCACAATAACCGTTAGGCCAATACATTTATCATCAAGGATTGGGTCGAACTGATAATAAGCTTGACTTCATCGCGGAATACCATTGCTTCGTACCGAGGGGACTGGATTGGAAGGGAAAAGGGAGGGGGAAAAGAAAGGGGCGACTGAGTCCTGTACACGCACACACACACACACGCACACAACCTCACAAGATGGACGCATACTTGAGCGCTCGCCAGACCGTGGTCAACTCGAATGACCTCCCTCCTGGCTGGGTCATACAGAATGGACGGGCGATCCCATGGTGGTACAGTCGGGTAGGTTCTACCGCCTCTCATTACTCTGTTGCAGCTCTCCAGCACCCCGGATCTGACATTCTTGAAATAGACGGGCGTCATCGTAAAGTGGTCCGTCTTCCTCGGCATGACGACCCTGTTCGCCGCCTTCCTCATCATCGGTTACGCCCACGGCAAACGCCGCCTTAGAAAGGGTCTCCTGCCCCTGGGCTACCACCGCTGGCTCTTCAGCCGCGCGCAGCTCGCCCGCGTCGATAGCAGGTATGCCTGGCCCGCGGCCACGTACAACACCTATAGTCCAGAGTACTACAACACCCACCCCCAGGCCCAGGGCGGCGGATACTACGGCATGCAGGGGATGCCGCCCCCGACCTACGACCCCAACTCGGCACGGCCGCCCATGTACGCCCCGCCCGACGGCGGCAGCAAGGTCGACCCGTCACAGGAGTACGGCGTCACCCCGCCGCAAGGCTCTGTCGCGGCAAATCACACCGGACAGCCGTACCCGTACAGGGCGCAGTAAGGCGAATTTCGTGAGGCGGGAGTCGTCGAGGCAGGAATTGCGTGTGATTGGGATGACGTTATGGTGTTTTTGAAGCGTTGGGAGATGATACATTATGGGTCCAAAGACGAGAGTCGAGACGGTTCAAAGACGTGATGAGGCTGGAAGTCATCAAGACGGATATATAAGCAAAGAAGGGAACCAAGACGACGTGACTTCTCCATCGCAATGGCATCAGGTCTCACTCATCGAGGCTGCATGTCTCAATAGATGACGGCCGAGGGTGCTTTACGAACAATTGCTGTTGATTGTACAAAGTAGCAACTTCTACCGATACGAAACGAAATGATACCAATGAAAAACGCCTCGCTGACCTGGCTGAAAGTGCCCGGGGATCCTGCACCAATACGTGCCCATCCGTGACGGCGTTGGTTCCGTCAATAAAATACACAAACATTACTTGCCTTTAGGGTTCTCCTAGTCCATATCCATAGCGTCGGAATCGTAGTCAACAGGTGCCGACATCCCGGTCGGGGTTGGAGGGTCCGGAATGATGGCGTCTACAGGTTGCTGAGATACGAAGGGCGGAGGCATCTGCACCGGCGCGCCTCTGCCCTCGCGCTCAAGACGCTGCCTTTCGCGCATACGAGCGCGTGACTCGACAATGGCCTTGCGAACACTGTCCTGCTCACGGGGTACCGTCAAGGACGCGGGCTCGTTATAGAGAACCACCTGCATGCCTGCAAGCTGGCCCTCATCGTTGGCGAAAATGGACGGAGGAATGCGCGTCTGGCGCAGGTGCTTCTCAATATTCGGCAGGAAGACCAGCTTGCCCTCGTCGGGCTCGCTCTCGGAGGAAGATAGCTCGTCGTCAATGTTGTAGATGTAGACTTTGTGCTTTGAGTCGTCGAGCTGCATCACTTCTTCATCGACGTACGATGCGCGATCACGACGTCGGCGACGGGTGGTGGTGGGAGATGTGGATGCTGACGAGTCTGCGGGGATTGGGGTGCTTGAAGACGGGGTCGGCTCCTCCACCGGCACATAGAGCTTCTGGCCATTTTTCTCTGCAAATGGGTGTTAGCGTAAAAACGACATGAAGCTTCTCGTGTGGTTGGTGTGGTTGTCGACTTGCCTAGATTTAGAAGACTGAGCCTTTTGGACAAACGTTCGTTGTCCTGGGACTCAGCTTTTCGTTTGCGCCTTAGCTGCCTCGCCTGCGGATGCTGGTGCTGATCCGCCTCCAGCGCGTGGGAAGGAGATTGGGCCCCGTGCAGTAACATATTTCGGCGACTTTCGCTGGAACTTTCCCACTCTCCCCCTCTCTCTGCCTTTCGTCTAACCGCTTCTTCTGGTGTGCCACCCCTATGAACAACTACCAGCTCCCTGTTTCGCAGAGCTGCTAACCGACGACGACGACGACAAAAAGAAACGAAAACAAATGCGATGGTCAATTATTCAAACTCCCGAAGCGGCCACTAGAATCGCAGCAGAGAGAGACACGACAGGCGCAGCTGAGCAGCGGGCGTAGCAGAGGTCCACGGGTGCTGCCAATCGGGTCGAGTTTCTCAAAGTGAGATTGAGAGAGAAAGATACGGCTGATTTCGAATCGCCGTTTCCGGAAGGGTAGGGATATTCCCGTCTCGAAGCGAAGAAGGTAGACCCAAAGTCAATCGAAAGGCTCAAATGTCTCTGGGGTGCTAAGGTCTTTGGCCGGCGAGAAACGGAGGCAGCTTTACAGTATCGGTTGGCCTTTTTTTCTTCTCCAATTTTGCTGTCGTTGCCAAAGGAGAGAGTTGCGATCAGATCAGCGAAAGAAAGGGGGAAAGAAGAGAGAAAAAGAGGAGACGGTTCTAGTAGAGCTCGCTCGCCTCTCCTGCGCAGATCCAATTCGTCGATATATCTTTGAGGGTGAGGGGGAAGAGTTGGAGGAGGGATGACCTCCGCTGCTACTGTGCTCGTACGAGGGGCGCGGGCGCGTTCTCTGGCGCTCAGCTGTGGCGGGCGTGGTCATGGGCTGCTGCCGCTGCCGGGGAGCTCTGGCGCTTTTGTACTGGCTTTGACTCATTCTTGTAGAAGTTTCCACGACAGCGCCGGACCACCAGACCTGGACCTCTCGCCGTCCCTGCCACATCCGCAACCGCACCCGCAACCAGGCACGCTGCCGCTATCGCTGGCACGGACGCCGCTGCCCCTCCTACCCCGAAGCAAAGCAGCTGCCGCGCTAGCAAGCAGCTCATCCCGCCAAAAGAGTCACAGCTGTGCCGACCCTGATAAAACATCATCCCTCCCCTCATCACAAACAACAAACACTTTTCCCAAGAGGACTCGAGCGTCGGTCGGATCCCAGACAGATACCCATTCACCGTCTGGACTCATCGCATCGAGTGCTACTTTTCCTCGCAGGCGCTTCCACTCTACTTCGACATTGCACACTGCAGTCATGGCTGAGCCAAAGTGGCCCGGCGCCGTTGTGCGCAAGACTTTCCTCGACTTCTTCGAGAAGAGGGGCCACACGATCGGTATGTATCACCGACTTCCCCTTTCCCTCACCAACACGGCCCGATAGTGAAACCTGTCTCTTTTACGCTTCGTCCAGTCATCGCGCTCCTCAGTTTCGCTCCAGAAGATCCAATTGACTGATATTATCTGCTTTATCTTAGTACCGTCCTCTTCCGTCGTCCCTCACAATGACCCCACCTTGCTCTTCACCAATGCGGGCATGAACCAATTTAAGCCGATTTTCCTCGGAACGATTTCCAAGTCGGATCCCATGTACCCTCTGAAGCGTGCGACCGATTCTCAGAAGTGCATTCGTGCTGGTGGCAAGCACAACGATCTCGACGATGTCGGCAAGGACAGCTACCACCACACATTTTTCGAGATGTTGGGCAACTGGTCCTTCGGGGATTACTTCAAAAAGGAGGCCATTGAGATGTCATGGGAGCTCCTGACCAAAGTCTATGGACTGGATCCTGCCCGCTTGTACGTCTCCTACTTCGAGGGCAACCCCGAGATGGGTCTCGAGCCCGATCTAGAGGCCAAGAGCTTGTGGCAATCCGTCGGTGTCCCCGACGACCACATCTTGCCTGGCAACATGAAGGACAATTTCTGGGAGATGGGTGATCAGGGCCCTTGCGGTCCTTGCAGTGAGGTTCACTACGACAAGGTTGGCGGCGGTCGCAACGCTGCCCACTTGGTCAACGAGGATGACCCGATGGTCGTGGAGATCTGGAACAACGTTTTCATCCAATACGACCGCCAGGCTGATAAGTCGCTCAAGTCTCTTCCGGCCAAGCACGTTGATACTGGCATGGGTTTCGAGCGTCTGGTCTCCGCTCTCCAGGATACCGTTTCCAACTACGCTACTGATATCTTCACGCCGCTGTTCAAGAGAATAGAAGAAGTCACTGGCGCTAGACCCTACACCGACAAGTACGGAGCCGATGATGCGGATGGAATTGACACTGCCTACCGTGTCGTTGCTGACCATATTCGTCTTTTGACCTTCTCCATGTCTGACGGTGCCGTCCCCAACAATGACGGACGCGGATACGTTCTCCGGAGAGTGCTCCGGCGTGGTGTTCGCTATGCTCGCAAATACTTCAACGCCGAGATTGGCTCCTTCTTCTCCAAGATTCTCCCTGCTCTTGTCGACCAAATGGGCGAGCAATTCCCCGAAATTGTGAAGAAGCAGCAGGATATCAGCGAGATCCTCGATGAGGAAGAGGCCGCCTTTGCTCGCACCCTTGACCGGGGCGAGGCCCAGTTCGAGAAGTTCGCCAACGCTGCCGTCAAGAAGGGCGAGAAGAAGCTCACCGGCGCGGAGGTTTGGAGACTTTACGACACGTTTGGATTCCCTGTGGATCTCACAAAGCTGATGGCCGAAGAGCGCAAGCTTGAGATCGACGATGAGGAGGTCAAGGTTGCCCAGGAGAAGGCCCGCGAGGCCAGCAAGGTCGTCAAGAATGCTACACAGACGTTTGCAAAGTTGAGCGTCCACGAAATTGCCGAACTCGAGAAGCAGCTCAACATTGCGAGAACGGACGATGAGGCCAAGTTTGTCAAGGGTGACTCAAAGGCCAAGGTGCAGCTGATTTATGACGGCAAGGGCTTCATCAAGTCCACCGAGGGTATCGCCGAAAACACTCCTTTGGGTCTGTTGCTGGACAAGACCAATTTCTACGCCGAATCTGGTGGTCAGGTCGCTGACTCTGGTCGCATCGTCATTGACGATGTCGCCGAGTTCAAGGTCCTCGATGTTCAGAACTTTGGTGGCTACATTGTCCACAGCGGATATCTTGAGTACGGCAACTTATCCTCTGGCAACGAGGTCATCTGCGAGTACGACGAGCTGAGAAGATCGCCCATCCGCAACAATCACACTGGCACTCACATTCTCAACCACTCACTCCGGGAAGTTCTCGGCGATGATATTAACCAGAAGGGCTCCCTGGTCGACAACGAGAAGCTGCGTTTCGACTTCTCCCATAAGACTGGTGTGACCATTCCTGAGCTCAAGAAGATCGAGGACTTCTCCAACTCGTACATCCGCCAAAATGGCAAGATTTATTCCAAGGAGGTAGATCTTGACCTCGCCAAGGGTATTGAAGGTGTTCGTGCTGTGTTCGGCGAGACGTACCCCAACCCCGTTCGTGTTGTGTCCGTCGGCGTTGATGTTGACGCCCTCCTTGCAAACCCCAAGAACTCTGAGTGGCGCAAGGTCAGCGTGGAGTTCTGCGGTGGTACCCATGTTGAGCAGACCGGTCTCATCAAGGACCTTGTCATCGTCGAGGAGAGCGGTATTGCCAAGGGCATCCGTCGCATCATCGCCTACACTGGCGATGCTGCACACCAAGTGCAACGCGAAGCTGCCGAGTTCTCCAAGCGCCTCGATGCACTTGAGGCGTTGCCCTTTGGTCCTGAGAAAGAGCAGGAGATCAAGTCGACCCAGCATGCTCTTAACCAGTTGACTATTTCGACGCTCACCAAGGAGGACATCAAGAAGCGCTTCGACAAGATTGTCAAGTCTGTCACTGATGAGCAGAAGAAACGCCAGAAGGCCGAGTCTAAGACTGCGCTCGACACCGTTGCTGCACACTTTGAGAAGAACAAGGACTCGAAGTGGTTTGTTGGTCAGCTCCCGATTTCCGCCAACGCCAAGGCCATTGGCGAAGTTGTCAAGCACTTCCAGTCCAAGGACAAGGAGCGCTCTGTCTACCTCTTCGGCGGAAGCAAGAACGAGGGTGCCGTTGCTCACGGCGTCTATGTTGGCACTGTAAGTTGCGTTTCCAGTACAAGCATGAAGTCAGGCTAACATGAAATCCAGCACCTGTCCTCGCAGGGCGTTACCGCCGAGCAGTGGGCTTCCCAGGTCAGTGGAGTAATTGGAGGCAAGTCCGGCGGCAAGGAGCCTACCCGCCAAGGACAGGGCACCAATGCCGAGAAGTTGGATGAGGCTGTTGCCGAGGCAGAGAAGTGGCTGAAGGAGAAGCTCAACATTTGAGCGACAGAGATATCCCGCTGATGTGTTGCGACATGTCTGGCAACCAATTTACTTTTCACGGGGTCTAGATGGACGGGAGCATAAGTTGAAACTGGATATGCTACGATCTCAGGCATTACCGGACAGAAGTAAATTACTGCGATGGCAAGGGTCTGTCCCTGTCACCAATGTGTATTCCAACAAAATTAAGGATGCAATCTAAACAAAGTTAAAAAAAAAAAAATGTCATTGCGAAATTTACCGTGGTCTAAGGGGTATATTTTTTTTTCTACATTGTTCATACAGTAACCAGCACGCTTGCGTTCTGATAGTAGCTCAGCAGAGGATTTTCCCCGCTGCGCGTTCGGGTGTCCTCAAGAAACGCCCATCGCTGCATGAAGTCACCATGCGACATGAGCCTCGTAAGCTTGCCCGTGATGGCTTGGTACATGACCTCCATGGTTTGGAAATCTGTAGGGAACATGATGTCAAAGTAGCCTTGATGGACCTGCGTGACTCGTTAGCAACATCGCCTCTGCGGCGGCATCTTTGCGGCATCTTTGCGGGCATGCGAGGTCGGAGTGGTAAACTTACCAGAGGCGTCGTCACGGGCACCGTCGTGCGCTCGTACCGGGTCTGGACCACGGGGGCGTTGAGGCCCGGTATGGCGTCTGGCAGCGAGTGGAAGTCGCTCGTCACGAGGCGGTGGCCGGGGAAGTACTTTTCCAGTACGTCGAAGAACTGCATGAGGCGGGTCGGGATGTACTCGGGCTCCGAGAGGTTCGGCATCAGCGGCATGCGCGACTTGAGGTGGCGGAGCACGCGGTTGGCCGGGTACGGGAGCGGGTAGCGGCCTCCTGTGGCCGCGTGGCGGACGCGGAGAAAGCGGGCGAGGACGGGGTCGAGATCGGGGGAGTAGAATTCGTAGAGGTCGTTGTCTGCGTCGACGAGGACGGAGCCCTGGAGAGGTTCCTCTGTCGCGAGGTCGTAGCGGACGACGTCGTGGGAGAAGTTGTCAAAGACCTCCATGGCGAGGAAGAAGCAAGGGGAGGGGACGCGTTCGGACCAGGAAAAGATGGACTGGTTGATGATCTCGACCTTGCTGGCGTGGCCGCGGGAGTCGGCGGTGGAAAGGAGGTGGTGGCGCTGGAGGGCGGCGAGGGCTGGAGAGATCTCGATGATGCGGTACTGGGTGCGGGCGTAGACCTGGGGATCGAGGTCGCGGATGTAGTCGAGAATGTTGAGCATGAGGGTGCCGCGGCCGGCGCCCATCTCGTAGATGATGAGGTCGTGATAGGGGTACGTCGTGAGACGGTAGTTGGAGACGAGGTAGCGGGCGATGGCCTCGCCGTAGTAAGGGCGGAAGAGCTCGGTGGGCGTGTGCCACAGGGGGCGCGCATCGTTGACACCCTCTTTGTCGTCGAGGTCGTCCTCAAACTCGGTGTACTGCCGGCCCAGCTCGCGGTAGAAGTGCGGCTCATCGCGGAAGGAGGGGAAGTCGAAGGGCTGTCCGGGAGAAAAGATGACGGCCTGGGTGGAGAAGTAGCCGTAGGCCGGATTGTAGAGACTGTCCTCGATGAAATCGCGGGTGAGCATCTTAACCTTGCGCGGGCGGGTCGAGCGGGCGGCCAGGTCGCGGGCGCTGAGGGTCGGGTAGGTGTCGAACTCGTCGGCACGGTCGCTCGGGAAGAGGGATGTCCGCTGCTGCCACTTTGACTCGTTTGTCTTTTCCTGCTTCTCGGATGTAGTCTTCACGGCGTAGTGCCGCCGTTGTGCCGAAGACGCCGAGGCACTGGCATTGGCATTGGCCGTTCTTGAGGGGGTCGGTCCTGGAGCTACGCCGTCGCCATTGCGGTTGCTATGTTGGACACGAGGACGGTGGTGATGATTGAGAGCCGGGAGGCCGGCGGCGGTCGTACATTGCCGCCGGGATTGACACGCGGGCCGACGGAAGAGCTCGCGGAAGAGACGGGTGACGGCAGGGGAGTCCATCCCGGGAGGAGTTTCGATGTTCGAGCGGGACAACTTCTCGGCGGGTCGAATTGGGTCGTTGCAAAGTCAATAAACGGGTGGAAATCGCGAGTATTCGGTTTGGCAGAGGTCAAGCATGGCCCGAGCTCCCCTCTACACGGGGCAGCTGTTAATCCGCCGTAACGCAGCTCCATGTTCAGCTCCACATGGTACTCTGGGCCCTGCCAAGGGCGGCCCCGAGTCGTCGTCTGAGGTGAGCCCTCTGCAAGTCTAGCATAGGGAGGTACTCTGTACCGTTGAGGCTGAAAGGCAGGGGTCCAGAAGAGCGAAAATGACATCACCCCCGGCTTAGCGGGCAAATCCCCTGTAGAATAAGATAATGGAAATTCATGCGCCGAGGGCGTGTCACTGTTTATGTTTCCGATACCGCAAAACATTTCGTCGAGAGAGAAACGACAACAGCAACAATAACAAGACCTCACGGGAAGTGACGCGGACGATGGAGCACGATACATGACACAGACAACATGTCTCTGAGTAACCATCCCAAAGCCTATGGCTCGGCCGCCCTTGCACTCGCCTTCACGGCCGGCATCCTCGTCACGCTGGGCTTCAAAGACTTTTATCCGGACCTCGAACGCCGGTATCAGCGCCGTCGCAACCGCCGCGCGCCTACTACCTCCTCCGCGGACCCTTCGCGGCGCAGCAGCCTCTTCTGGGGCCCGCCCGTGCAGCTCGAAGACCACGAGACTGCGTCCGAGGCTGAGGAGGCGGCAGCTCACCTCGCCCTCGGAGGGGATTTCGCCGCCTGGAACCCGCCCCTGATCGCGGACGGTGTGGCGGGCGCCATCGGCAACACGCCCCTCATCAAAATCCGCTCCCTCAGCGAGGCCACGGGGCGCGTCATCCTCGCAAAGGCCGAGTTCCTGAACGCGGCTGGCAACACGCCCAAGGACCGCGTCGCGCTGTCCATGATCGAGGGCGCCGAGGCCGTGGGGCAGCTCGTCCCCGGGCGCGGCGACACCATCTACGAGGGCACCGTTGGCAGTACGGGAATCTCCCTGGCGACTCTCGCGCGCGCGAGGGGATACCGCGCACACATTTGCATGCCCAACGACATGGCCATAGAAAAGGTCGATTTGCTCCGTCACCTGGGCGCCACGGTCGAGCGCGTAGACCCTGCGCCCATTGCGTCGCCGGAGCACTTTGTCAACCTCGCCCGCCGTCGGGCGCTGGAGCATGCCGCCAAGGCCGGCGACGGCAGCGTAGGGTATTTCGCGGACCAGTTTGAGAACCCGGCCAACTTTGCTGCGCACCTGCACACCACGGGCCCGGAGATTGTGTACCAGACCGGTGGGAAGCTGGACGCCTTCGTAGCCGGCGCGGGGACGGGCGGCACCATCGCTGGCGTGGCCAAGTACCTCAAAGAGGAGGCCAACGTGCCGGGTCTACAGGTCGTGCTGGCGGATCCCCAGGGCAGCGGGCTGTACAACAAGATCCGGCACGGCGTCATGTACTCCAGCACTGAGAAGGAGGGCACGCGGCGGCGGACGCAGGTCGATACAATCGTGGAGGGAATCGGCATCAACCGCGTAACGGAGAACTTTGAGGCCGGAAGGGAGCTGATCGACGACGCGATTAAGGTCACGGACGAGCAGGCGTGCCGCATGGCGAGGTGGCTGGTGGAGAACGACGGCATCTTTGCTGGCAGCAGCAGCGCTGTCAACTGCGTTGCTGCGGTCGTGGCGGCTTCGAGGCTTCCCGAGGGGAGCCAGGTCGTCACCATCCTGTGCGACTCTGGCACGAGGCATCTCAGCAAGTTCTGGAAGCATGTGGCGGCGATGGGGTTGGAGGAGGACGAACACTCGGCCGACCTGTTCTCGGTGCTCAAGATCGACCCAGCGAAGAAGTAAAGACAATAGACTATCAATAGAAAGATCAAGTCCCTCTTTGTGCTGCTCGGCTATCGCCTGAGTAGGTCTTAGACTGCTGCAGGGCTACATTATATTTTCGGGGCGAATATCTTGTGGCCGTAATTTTAAACTAATAATATCCTCCCTTACTCCGTTTACGCTCCCCCGATTCTCAGTAGAGCGCTTACGACAGGAGACATCGGAAGGTTCAGGGTGCAGTCAACACATAGGTAGTAACGGTTCAGCATATGTGGTACGGAATTAAGCCGATTTCATGGTGAACCAATGCCAGACGGGCGGGCACGTAAGTGTATTCTCGCTCTCCGTGTGGCCAACCGTTGAGAAGCATATATGCCTCAGATGCCCCAAATTTTAAAGGTTCAGGGGCAGAAAGAACTAATAAAGTAGAATAACTGAGGACCTTTCCTCTTCCCCAACTCCATACCAACCAAGCCCGCAATCCCGAGTGCTCAATGCAGGACCATCATCCCGTGCCTCAGAAAACGGGGTATATGTGGAAATTCACGCCGTCAGTTGAAAAAATCGAAACTTCCTCTCCAGAATCGCACGCTCAAGAGAACTGAGACGACGTTAGCATAGTCGGCGCAAAAAGAATGAAATGATGGCAAACAAACCTTCCAGCGGTTACCGCAGACGGTACACTCGCAGAATGTCGTCATCGGTTCATCAGCACTGCGCGTCTGCGCCTGGCTGTAGCTGACTTTCTTCTGGCCACACTTGCCGCACTTGAGAGCGTCGCTGATGCTCTTCTCGGCCATGGGAACCTGGGCCTTCTTCATGTTCTCCTGTTGCAGGGCATCCTCCTTCTTTCTCTGCTCTTCCGACTTGAGCTCCTCATGGGTCATGACCACGAAGCGCTGTGGGGTAATTTTGCCCTCCATGACATTCACACCAAGCTGACGGTTGCTCTTGACTTTGAGGTTGCTGAAAAGGGAGCGCAGCTTCTCACGGTACTCCTTGTTCACGCCCTTAAAGTGACTGTGAGCAGCGGCCTCCACGTCCATGGCCTTGGTGAGAACATCGTTGACAGAAGCGGTGGATCGATATGCAAGGCCGTTGTAGATAAGTTCGATACAGGAATCGCGAACGGCGTCGTGGGTACGCTTCGGGTCAGCGCCGTCGGTCTTAGCGCGGCGGAGCTCGGTATTGCCCTTGAAGGGCTGGTTCAGCGCAGACGACGAGGAAGGCTTCGGGGCGGGAGCTTGAGTCGGTGACGGAGCAGCGGGAGATGATCCCTTGTTGATCTTGCCCTGCTTCTCGGCCTCGACCAGCCTCTTCCACTTGTGGACGAGCTCGGTGGCGGCACGGGCGATTTCCTTGTTCGAATTCTGCCGAAGCTTGCCGACGAAAACACCGGCTCTGCTAGACTATTTGAGGACAAACGAGGTCAGTTCTGTCCCGTCGCAGAAGCAAGTACAGTGAAGCAAAGTCGTATGCCAAGACCATGCAAGATGGTATCGAAGTGCAATTCGCGACGTACCCGAAGCATCTCTTCCGTAGGCGCAGCTTCCTTCTTGAGGCGTTCCAGGAGGCCCAGAGCGGTTGCAGGAGGCTCGTTGGCCTGCACGACCTTGTTGAGCTGCTTAATGCAGGCCTCAAGCTCTCGTTGATCCATGCTAGTCGACATCGTGGGCAGTTTGTGCGCAAGTAAATGGCGATGAGTGATTTTCCGGCGCACGCGATGTAGATGCTCAAGTTGCAGTGTCGAAAGGGTGGAACGGGCGTTAAAACAGAGTAAGGCTAGCTGAGGTAAAGGCCATTTTCCTCAAGACATGGAATCGCGCCGGAGCGAAGTGGGGCAAAGCCTCAGTGTCGTGTGTGCAATGGAAGTCCCCCAGAAAAGCGGCTTTATGTTTCACCGCGGTCCGTTCTGGCAGGCAAGCGGCGTGGGGCGTTGCACCTTCCCGCCTGTCTTATCGCCAGGTCCATGTGACGACAAGGGGAAGCGAAGCTTATTAAGTGTTGGGTCACGCTGCCACATGGTCCCTGCTGCCGCCAGTTCAGAGTATTCAGCGGATTCAGCGGAGGAGCTACCTTACCCACCAGAAGCTGCCCCCCACGACAGCTGCTGCGCATGCAAGGGGCAGATGCTGGAGCCTATGACGCCAGAGGGCGACATGTTTAGAACGACTGTAAACCTTCTCTAAACATCAACAAGCCTCGATCGTCCTTTGTCTCTGCCTATTCTTGGCCTACGACCGTTGCACCCGCTCCTATGATTAGCTCCCGTCGAATGACTCACTAGTACCTATTATATCCGGAATCATCGACATTGCGCCTTCCACCAAGGCAACTACCACCTCCCGACCCCTGCAATCAACTTCGCCACTCTACGCGCTCGGCGCGTCGCGAGATCATATACACTTCAAGATCCCATGTTAAAGTGTTGACTTGCTCATGGACGAAGCGTCATCTCTTGACACGACACAAGATTCTTATCTTTTGGGTTAAATTCCAGAAGACGGCCCTGTCAGTCACGTCCTCGAGGCTTCGCAGACAGTGTCAGGCACAATGCCTGCACGTCGTCAACAAGATCTACCCGTCGAGAGCTCTTGGCGCTTGGTAGAAGGCGGCGAGAACGACAGCTTCGATACTTCCATCCTCAACGACCTGGAAGACGACGATGGATTTCTGACAGAGCCATCGCAGATCCCGTCGCAATCATTCAGTATCGGCGGTTCTCAAGAGTCGCACCACAGCGTCCAAGATTTCATGAACAAGGCGGATGATGAGCGAGTAATCCTCCGTTCGCCATTCCAACCCACCGTTCGGCGAGACCCCAACCGCTCTCCTGAGCCGGAGTTCATCATGCCATCCATGCGCTTCAGTTCCGAGTCAGGCATTGGAAACAGTCCCCAGCACGGCAGCGGCCACTCTTCGCGGACTATTCGTCCCGGTGATGGCTCGTATCAGCAGCAGGACGTGCGGCGCCGTGCGATACGGCAAGCCAGTACTGGCAGCCCTACCGCTCCCCGGCGTGGTGATCCCACGAGAGGGAGAGGTTACTACGAGGGACCGGCCGAGCACAAGACCGTGACGGAGCGTCTGGCAGATTCTCTTCCAAGTGCCGCCTTCAACATCTTGGCGTGGATTTTCAAAGTTATTGGTATGGCCCTTGGTTATATCCAAAAGCCGTTGGCACTATGCCTGGCAGTCTGGCTCTTCTTTGGCGCCTCCATCATGCTTCAGAACATGGTCACCAAATCACTCACAACGTCTCTCTCGCCGCTTTGTCGTATCCCTGGAGCGGCATACTTAGACCTTCCCTTTTGCCCCTCATACAGCGCTTCGCCGGGCAGAGGCAAGGAGTCAGGGTCTGAGTCTGCCAACGTTGAGTTTGACGACCTCATGAATGTCCAGTCACAATTCGAGCAAGTCCTCGAGCGCAGTGCCGATGGTGTATCGTTGCCGATGGAGATGAAGCGTTCCGAGTCTTCGATACGAGATCTGCGTACCATGGTTCGCTATTCAGAATTGCCGCAGCGGGACGAGCTGGTGTATGAGTTCAACGAGTATATCGATACCGCCCGCTTGACGGCCTCCGACTTGCAAAAATTTAACGTCCATGTAGGATCTGCCGTGGATTCCGTCATCTCAATCAACCGCTGGACGTCTCGCTATCTTGATACACTCTCTGCATCAGAGACAACCGACGTGAACCTGGTTTCTCAGTGGTCCAGCTGGCTTTTCTACCCCTTTACTCCCACAGTTACACCCTTCTCCGAACGGACACTACTCGACAAGTATATCGAGCACACCGCTCTCGTATCTGACCGCATCTCGTCTCTCATAGTGGAGGCGCAAGGAGTTTTGCTCCTCCTCACAAAGGCGGAGGAGAATCTGAACCAAATCTACGAAATTGTCACTCGTTCGTCGAATTCGGTCAAATCGCGTCGCGACGAGGTTCTCTGGACGCTGTGGACTCTTGTCGGTGCGAATAATAAACGCCTGCACAACCTCAACGCCCAGCTGTCCCTCTTGCGCCAGGTGGACAGGCAGCGCGTCACAGCCGTCGCGCAGATTTCTGCTCTCATCGTGGATCTTGAAAAGATCCAGGCCGGTCTGGGCGATCTACGCGACCGCGTCGCCGCTCCCGAGCTCGTTCGTGATTCGGCTATAGCAATTCCGTTGATGGTCCACATCGAAACTATCGACCGTGGAGTTGAGCGGCTCGAAGAGGCTCGCCAGCGGATCCGCGCGGCTGAAAACGATCGTATTCGTGAAGCGCTGGCTAGAGGCGGCACGAAAGAGGATGACAAGCTCATCGAGGGGCGGTCGTCATGAGGGAGAACAGCAGCAGATGCAACTGCCAAGAAGACATGAAGATCGAATGAAAGTTTGGATTTTAGTTTATCATAATGCAGGACTGGAAGCGCTTGAGACGAGCAGTTGGCTTAGCTTGGCGAAACAAATGGGATGAAAGCTGGCATTTACCATGATTCGGATGAAATGATAATAGCGAAAATACCACTTGCAGAGAATTTATGTAATTTAGAGGACAATTGGGTGGAATAATTTTGATATGCAGTCTTCAAACGAAGGGAACACATTACACCAATGCTCTCAAGTGTTTCTTTTGGCCTTTTACAGGTCTGAGGATTTCATTTCGTTTCCTGCTCCTCGACTGACGCACGCTACCTAGGTAGTCTTGGTAGTGAACAGGGGTTCGTCATCAAAATCTACCAAACTTTTCAACCCTAATCCTCCTTAAAATCGCCTTTGATGCTTAACCTTGCCAATGGGGTATATCCAGTCCAAAACTTGGGCTCTTTGCAGGAGCCCAAGAGAAAAGTGCCGTGCCAAATGTAACAGTCCGAGGGCGATTCCGAGCCCACTGAGTCTATCATCGTGATTGTGAAAGTAAAAGTCTCCTTACCACCTCTGAGGAGAGTGGAAACCAGGGAGTGTCGTTAATATGCATCATAATGGTCCCTTATCTGCCTCTCAAAATTCCAAAGGCAGTCCTCCTGCCTGATCCTTAACACCTTTACGCCATGCGACTCCGAATCTGATGAAATGCTTCCAGTGCATGCGACTCTCATGAAAATCCTGGGAAAACCTTTACGACATAGCGTTTCCCTGCATTAAAGGTCAGAAAAAGGTACCAGTGACACACACAATTCATACTTACAAGCTGGATTGCGGCCATCTGGGTCATCCAAGGGTGTACCAGCGAGTGCCCTCATTCGTGCTCGTGCCAGCTGAGACGGGCTCTTGCGTCCTTCTGGTCGTGGATGGTTCTGTTGAGAGTCCGATCCAGGCATATGAAGCCGCAACCCACCTCCTTTCCGGCGTTTGTTATGATTAGTAGCCGGACCTGCCGCAGTTTGTCTGAGCGGTTCAGGTTGCTGACGCTGTGGTTCTTGACCGTCAGATTGGCTTGAGGGTTGGTCCGAATCTTCTTGCTCCTCTTGCGTCGGTTCGAGGACACGTTGTATGGTTGACAGGGGTGCAGCTTCAAGATCCACAGAAGTCTCGACGTTTACTGCCTCATGGATTGTTTTCGGAGACTTGGAAGTCAGGACGGGTGTCATGGGCGTTTCTGTCGCATATGATGCCGCTTTGTCCGTACCGAATAGCCGCTTGCCCCAACGTTTGCTTTTCACTTCCCCCCCTTCGTCGTCTGAATCGTCAAATACCACCCGTTCCCTCAATCGTCGAATGGCCCGCTCGCGACGTACCATGCCGTTGGTAATCTTGGGACAGTAGCTCACTGGCAGCATATTCCTCTTACAGATTGGGCACAATGAGCTGTTGAGACCAAGGAATTCGTCGATACACTCGGGGTGGAAGATGTGACCGCAAGGTAGTTCTCGGATAATGGATTCGCGATCCACGTAGTTCTCTAAGCAAATGTGGCATTGGGGCTGATAGTTTGTGGCGACGGTGCTCTTTGAGCTATTAACGCTAGCTCTTCGTGCCCTCGATCTCGGAAAGGCTGACTCGGATATGGTTCGTTGGTCAGTCAGCATGCTTCGCGGTGACCTAACAGATCTGGGTGGCCTCGTTGTGCATGGTGAGCTGATCATTTCCGGCTGGTAACTGTACGTGAAAAGAGGAAAGCCCTTGGCGTGATCAACGGGTACGGTTATTCGTTTGATTCCCATCGCTTCCAGGTCGACCTCCCCGCTCAGTACCCTCTTTCGTAATGAGATTCTCCGTCTTCTTTGTACCAGATGCATCGTAAGTGAAAGACAGGCGATGATGAAAAGTACAACGCCGACGACTGTGAGAATCCATGTCCACATGGCTGGGACGCTATCATGGTCCTTGATGGTTAGCTCTGTCCATATGCGGATATAGTCGTTGCCATGAGCGTCGTAGATTTTCTGGATTTCCTCTCCATGAGGAATCTCAGATATGTTCCCAGAATAGAGGCTAAGCTGCTTCATAAATTTTATGCCCTCGGTGCCGGGTACGGCGAAAATCGGAAAGCGATTCTGGGTACGCCATGCATCGCCGTCATCAAGATCCCATATCGGTGAGTCGGCGCCTTGTGGCTCGTTCGTCGAATTATTGGGGCGGTAAAAGATGAAGGCGCGGATGGGATCGAGGCGTGCGGACGCAAGATACGCCTTTGTGCATGTCGCATTGAACCATGGCGCAATGGCAATTAGATTGTAATTGGTAGGAGGAAGTTCTGCCTGCGTGGTAGCATTTCGGGGTATGATGTCGTACTGCTGCTCGAAACATGGGTTTGTAACGCTGAGATCGGGAACGTATAGTAAACCTCGAATCATGCCATTTTGCGTCTCTGAATTTATCGAACTCAGCGTAGTGAGGTTTGCTGTGATGGTGTCCTGGTAGGCTATCTTGCTCTATGCACTTGGTTTAGACGAAGACTTGAACCGAGAATGGAAGCGACGAGACGTACCGACAGAGAGGTGATGTTCTTGATGAGAGTCGAGGGGATCGTGTTTGCGCCCGACCAAACAGGGTTACTGAACAGCAGACTGTGTAAAGGTTAGCTGGAGGTGGGAGGTACGCAGGTCGAGCTTGGGGAAATGCGGGTGGTGAGGCAATCGCGCCAAGGTCTGCCCACAGAGGCGCTGCGAGGCATAGTGACGCGGGCCAAGGCTGCTGCAACGTGGTGCGACGAGATGGCGAGGAGTCAACAGAAAAGCAGCAGAAAAGCGTGCGCATCAATGAGGGCAACGGGGACGATAGCATCGAAAGCAGCGAATATCTGAAAGGAGTTTTGCTGAGACATACACGACATTTCGAATCTGTTCGAGAGCTGTGAGACGTCAGTGAGTTGTGCCAAGACCGGGGGATTCTGGCACGTCTTGGCCGCCGCGAAAAGAGAGCAAGGCAGTCGTTTGCTTCTTACTACGGGTAAGACGACCCAGCCAGAGGCTTGATTCTCTTTCGTGTGTTTTGTAATGAATATGAAAAGGTATATAACAACTTACACATGCTTCCCTCACATGTTCAACGAATGGGTTGAGGGTATTTAAACCATCAACCTCGTGAGTAAATCCCGGGTGGCTGCTCGGAAAGGGAATGAACGACAGCTTTCAGGTGAGATAATAGAACCGATGAGCGAAACGGAAGTGCCCGGGAAATGGCTTCGTCGGAAACTTGGTAAATGGATTCAGGGCGGAATCGGTCTGAGGACGTCGGACAGAAAGATGGTTGCAGTAAGTCGATTCAAGGTGAAGCCTAGGTTTTGAATCCTTAAAGACTGTGTCGAACTGAGATCCGAGTCGAAGGTGATGAAATTGGTGAAATGGCAGGTAAAAGCCGATCAAAAGGCTAGCTGAGGAAGAACCGATGAACGGAAGGCCAGCGAGCTGGGGCAGGCGTGATTTTCAATGCCAAGCGGGGTTCAGGTCAGGTCGTTCCCAGTGCGCTGCTGCAGGTGCGCTCTGTATTCGTACCATAGTACACACTGATCAGGTCAAAGGGAAAGCAAGGTCAGGTCCAGGTCCAGGTTGGGGGGGTCTGGGAGAAGGGTGGTGGCCGGGTGGCAGACAGACTGGACGAAGGACGACCGACCGACCCAAAGGCTGGAGCATGGCGCATGGGGCATGGGGCGGGCTACGCAGGTACTGAGGTACATGATAGATGAGCACAGGACAGGTATCCGCAGCCGAGCTCTAGGTATCAGACCGTCGGTAGTCTGCAGCGTCGGGCACTGAGGAGGAGACCATAAGGTACTTTGTCCATACCCTTCCTTGCCGCACTTTGCATGTATGCTCTAAAGTAGGGAACTAATGCACAGCCTCCCTGCCCTGTCCTCGCACTTGTCCTCGTCCTCATCGTCGCTACACGCCTGTCCCAGAGAGGGAACAGGAGGTACTCTTGAAGTACCTTGCTTGCCATGCGCGTAGCCACCGCACACCGTTAGCTACCTTCCTTGCCGTAGCCGCTGGCGTTCCAGCTGGCGTCTACATCCTTTAATACGCGGGTTGTCTTCTGCTTTGATGATTACGAGGAAGAGAGCCGTATGTTGCAGGATGCTCTGCCCAGCGATTGGTCAGAGTGACTCGAGTTCCGACCAGTACCATCGACAGATGATTGTGGACACGAGTCGATCAGAGAGGGTTGGATAGAGTACGGCGTAAATGCAGCAACAGAGTCAAGGACTCAAGACAGTTGAGGGACTCTATGTGATGCACGGATGGAATTGAACGCAAATAATACGCAGCCAAAAATTTGGTAGGCTGGCAGAGATGGTGGAGTGGATCGCGGTGGAGACAGTTAAAAGTTGCCCGGTAGCCAGCCAGGAGGCCGGCGAGCACACTTCACCTGCGCTTCAGAGGATTTACAGCGTCCCGAGTTCGACAAGGCAAAAGGAAACACGGCGGACCATTCGGAAGTAAGGGATATTATGGGAGAGAAAAGTTGCACCGGCATGTGCCTGCCGGTGTACGTACACACGAGATGACTTACGTAAGGTACTCTGCGGAGGACTTCCTCAGACTCCTTCAGACAGGCCAGAAAGCGCCTGGACAAGGATCGTTCCTTACTCGAGGGAGGCTGCTCACCTCAGCCAGACGCCCCGCATAGCATGGAATCACGGTACATTCTAGGTATCACTTGCCCCCATGTGTGTTGAAGCCGGGCAAGCACTAACCGATACCATCCCAGCACTCTCGAGCCGAAGAACCGGACTCTTATCACGACACAACCACCACAACCGCCAGCAATCGTTGCGGGATGCCGGCGAGCAGATAAAACCAACAACTTTTCCAACCACCAAAGCGGCTATATCTGGCTACAAATGGTCCCTGGAACCATGTACCTGCAAGCACCTGCAGCCCTGCATCTGCTTGTGCGACTGACTATTCGTACAGACTACAGACTATCAACAAACCACATCCGTTCCCATCTGCAAATCCATCACTCTGTTGCCGTTCTTGCCGTTGCGTTGGTGTTGGTCACCGCACGGCACCAACAATCAAAGGAAAAAGTAAAACAGTCTCATTACATGTCCCCCGCCGTGCCGTGTTAGCCTGCACATCACACGGCTACGGATACGCGGCATCCCCAGCCCAATCCCTCGCCTGACGCCCATCGGATCGCTTGTCATCACGGCGTGACGGCCAAGCTTTTTGTTGCCTCGAAGCTTGTCTGATCTTTCAACGACCTAGCCAGTTCTCCGTGCCGGCTCCCGTTACAAGTTGCCCTCTACGGACCTAACCTGGCCCGGTTCCACATTGAGAGCCCCAAAGAAAGGTCTTCCTAAGTTCCTTGTCTTCTCATCCGGGGATCGATTCGTGGCCTCTCACCAGGTCTCCCCCGCTAAAATGCCAGGCTAGCACTATGTGTCTTAGCGTGGAAGAGAAAAAGCCAAAGAGGGAAAAGGGACGCCATCTGCTTTAGGCGTTGGCGCGTCCTTCGGATACGGACAGCAGCACCACTCCGTTCAGGCTGGCCAAGACGGTACCACAATGCCCTATCTAATGACCAGTCTACGACGGTGAGGTTTGCCTCCTCCTAGCCTCGCCGCATCGCAATCCTCCCCTCCACCCCCTTTCCCCCCTTAGAATTTGAGTTTCTGCCATTACGCGGGCCGGGTCTCTATTGATGGGCAAGTTGTGCCGACAGTTCCAGACGTTTTGCACCAGCCGATGTGCGTGACAGCTTGACCCCGTCCGTCCGGTCGTTCTCGGCATTCACTCTCTCGGTTCTCACGGTCTTATTGCACCCCTTGCATGGCTCTCTATACGATTAACGCTTGCAGTACAATACTTTGCGCTATATAGCACCTGCCCGATTTACGTCTCAGGCAGCTTTTCTTCTGAATGCCATGATTAGCAAGCTCTGGTGCATATCACAGACAGCTTTGCATCACTGCTCCGAGACACAACATGGCATCGTATCATTTGCGCAAGTAGCACAACGCCAACTTGAGGGTGTTTGCGGCTCAACTCGATGCCCTTGCCAAACAGCACCGTTGCAAGACGTATGCCTCCAATAGCCTGGACGCGCAATCTCAGACCGCCCCTGGCGCTCGACTATCGGCAGCCTACATTGCGTGGCCTGCGTAGTATTTTCCTCGATCCGGCCAGTGCTTTCCCCTGGACCAGAGGCAGGATGGAAACCGGCACCAAACATCAGCACCCGGGATCCTATGATGTTTCTCCTGCTGCAAGTCAGTCGGCGGAAAAGGCTTCTAGCGACCATACCCCCTTCTAGTTCCGATGACTTGCCGCTCGACCGTTCTTGGCGTCCCGAATTCATACCTACCTCGTCGCGTTTGGCTCTTCCTTCAGATGCCAATATGCTTCCCGGAGACACCATGTCAACAAATGACTTCCGGGTAAGATAGTCCAGCAGGCCATGGTCTTTATTTCACCTCCATTGTCGTGATGCCACTCTACAAACTTCCTTCGGCGTCCGGACTAAGGCATCTTGAACTCTGAAGCAAAGGTACATGAAGAGTACTCCGTACCAGCGCTAGGTTCCCCTCACAGACGCGGGTACCCAAGCAGACGTCATTGAAACATTGGCTGCTACCCGGGTCAGATCCACTGGGATCTCCCACACCTGTGGCTAGCAATTTTACTGCTGTACCCTTGCCAATGGAGAACACATATTCCGGCGAAACTAATATGGTCTCGTCCGGAATGTTGCCTGCCTCAAGAATCTGAATAATCAATCCTCCAACAATCGCCATGACTCCTTCTATGCCAGCCGAAGATGCCGGACAGCCGGCCATAGTCTCCCCAGCGCCGCTCTCAGCAATCTGGAGACTCCCGGACGCGGCGGTCTGGCGCCGTTCTCCTGTCTAAACCGGCAAAAAAAAGCCGATGGCCCCCCTACGTCACGAACTAGTCTGTCGTTTAATTCGCCAACGTATGTAGGCTAGCTGCGACACAGATACACCCGAAGCAATGGCAACGCAAGAGAAATCTTTGAACGGGCTGCGACTTTATCCTACCTACCACCGCGTATCTTCTGCCCAACCATGGCAGACTCCACGATGTAGTAAGGGTTTTTCTTGCGTAACTGTGCCCCGATTCCTTAGAGTTCTCGGACAAGATTCGATTCCCAAGTAAATATTTTGCCTCGCTGTCTTGGCTATATATCCTAGGTATTGTAAGGCTGTGGCCTCAAAATTTTTGACGGTTGCCCGTCACCTGCCCAGACCACAGCCACGAAGCACAGCCAGCCTTGATAGCAGCGATGACACCGGGAGGCACCAAGATGGCTAGTGCAGGTGTGCTTCATGTCATGAAGTGCTTGTGGTGAGCCTCACTGGGAGAGCGTGACGGCGTGAGGGGCAAATCTATTCGCCTTTGTTAACGCATACCACCACCGACGTAACATGGGTCTCCTCAATGCACCGCTTATCAAACTCTCCGCGAGCCGCGTGTTTCGGCTTTTTTTTTTTTTTTTTTTTGCGAAGAGCTCGCCATCAAGCCTCTCAATCAACGTTGGCACCAACGCCCACGAAGCTACGAGACGAAAGGCTTGCCCAGGCGTTCGAGGCTGGGGTCGCTCAGGTATTGCTCGTGACTTTTGATATCAGATGACCCAATGGCTTGCGGGCTGCGGACGTCAGCTACTTTACATGCTCCAAGGACAGTTCACCGACCTTCAGGCTTCCAGATTGTAGAGGAGACTGTAGTTAACTCCAGCGCTGGAATTTTGAATCTCAACCTGGGAGAACATTCGGCCCGTCACTCGATCCCATCACTGTCGCCTGCGGCCGCTCTTACTGGTAATCTCCGCCGGGCAAGTCACCTGACGGAAGGAGACGCTCGGGTTATTGATACCCTTGAACCAGTAGAAGCGCCAGTAGCACCCGGCCTTGGACTTTGCCGGGAACCCGTCGCACTCGGCCCGAGAGCTGACTCCGCCATACCGCTGGCCCCACCCGTTGGCCGGCGCTCCGTACTGATCCGTGCAGGCGTCGAACTGGCCCACGCCGCCACCGGGGATCTGTTGATAGAATACATTGTTAGCAAGGGTTTGATTGTTTTCTCCTCTAATCTTTTGTATCGGTGGGAAGTGGTCTTGGATCCCTCTGCCACATTTGTAGGGCCCAGCCTGGATACGGCTTCCTTCCCGCAATCTTATTACGGAAACGGTCACTTATTCGGGGCCGCCGACCTCCTCTCGGCCCCCACTGCATTTTCGACGGTCCCCAAGATTTGTAGCCTACAGGTGGCAAAGGCGAAGCCGAGGGGAGGAAGGAAAAAAAATTCACGGCAATATCGAAATGGTTCTGGCCCAAGTCACCGCCCGTATTTGTAAACTGCACAACCATCTTATTCCCAGCCACGGCGACTGGGCGCTGCACATGTAGGCCGCGCTGCCCGGGTCGCATCCGCTGCACGTGGCGCCGCCGTCCGAGAGGGGGTTGTCGTCACGGTCGCATATCGTCCCGGCCCTTGCGGCGAGGGAGGAGGTTTTGCCTAGCCAGGCGCACGAGTGCTTGCAGCAGTCCCAGTAGTGGGTTGTTGAGCCTGTGCCCGAGGACTGGGCTTGCGCCGTGGACGGCAGGACGAGCGGGAATAGGAGGGTGAGGGGGTGTGCAAGTTGCATTTTTGAGTGTGTCTTGCTGGGCTGGGATATCTGTAACTGTGTTCGGTTTCTCGTGGTACACTGGGCGGGATGTGTGATGAGTTGCTTGTCTTTGTTAACCTTGGTTGTCAGCGTTGCAGCTATTATATACAATCGAACAATATATACACAATTGAGCAGAGTCAAGGGCGGAATGTATCGTAATTCACATACAATATAGAGTAGGATCATCTGGCTAGCGACGGAAGAGCGAGGAGGACAACATATGAAGCCCCAGAGAAGGAAGTCCATCTCCGTCCCGTTGCCTGTTGTCAAGACTGGTTTTTCTCTTCCTCCGTTGATTTCCTCTCCCGCTCTTTTGTTCCATCAACGGAAGAGAGAGGGTGGGAGATGAAAGATGGACGGATCTATATGACATTACCAAAATTTACCCGCACCGAAAGAACAACGACAATCCACCCCCACTCACGCTCACAAGAGCAAGCGTAAGTACTACTTCAGTGCAGAGGAAAAACTTCGAGACTGTGATCTAGACCCGGTTACGTCCATTTCTCCAAGGCGTGCATAGGTACGCAGGTAAGGAAATCACCCACGGATCCCAGCCTGACTGAGTTTACTCTAATCCACCAGAAATGAGACCACAACAACACCGAACCCAAAGTTAACATGACTTCCTTCTAACCACCTCAATATCCATGTCAGTCACCACCGGAGGGAGGGGGGCGTGCTTTCAGTGGCACCAAACGTTCCCGCGGTCGATCGGGTCTTACTACGCCTTCCCTGCAAACCTGTGTCGTTGGCGATGCTGCCATGTCGTGTCGTCTATCTAGACACTAGACAGGACAGCATTCGGAACGTATCTGGCAGGGTCTCCATTCTCCATCTGGTGAGAGATCAGTCGGCTTGACCCTCCCGTTGCTCGATGGATGCATCAGAGGAAATTCACCCGGCACTTAACTGCCGTAAGTGACTCAAAGTCGAACGTCACTCAATCTGTCAACGGCAACTACAGATGAGTATTACCCAAGTAGAGCAAATGATAGAGGTGTGTTCCATGAAATCAACAACCGCGGGTGGTCCTGAGCCTTCGACCCTCAAGGAACGTAGAATACACATTCATCGTGTGTTTGTCACTTGCAGCAAGATTTTTTGTCATTGTTTTGTTGACCCTGTACCCGTAGCTTACCCTCAAGCTACCCTTGTTCATAAGCCATTCGTCATCTACCAAAGTGCAGCCGGCAGCAAGGTTTGCCAAGCATCAAGAGAAACAGCCACAGCGATCCTACCATCTGCGGTTGTTGTTATTGTTATTGTCGCCAAACTGTTTAGCCACCTCGCCAATGAAGTCGCCAAAGCCGCCACCACCACCCTCACGGCGCTCATCATCGTCGTCACGGCGACGGCCATGGTGCTCCTCCTGGCGCCCATAGCTGTCCTCATTGTCGTCGCGTCTACCGCCTCCGTAGCCGCTCTCCTCACGACGACCGCCGCTATAGCTCTCCTCTTGGCGGCTACCTCCATAGCCACCATCGCCGCCATAGCCGCCCTCGTCATGACGACGTCCACTACCGTAACTCTGCTCTTGGCGACCGTAACTCTGCTCCTGGCGGCCGTAGCTCTGCTCTTGGCGACCGTAGCTCTGCTCCTGGCGGCCGTAGCTCTGCTCCTGGCGGCCGTAGCTGCTTTCCTCACGACGGCCACCGCCGTAGCCCCCATCATTATCATCGCGTCTACCGCCACCGTAAGCGCCTCCATAGTTGCTCTCCTCTTGCTGACGGCCGCCGTAGCCGCCCTCGTTGTCGTCACGTCGGCCACCACCATAGCCGGACTCAGTGTTGCCCTCATATCGGTGAGTCTCAGTGCGCTGTTCGTAGCCACCGCCGTAAGAGGGACGGGACTCCGTGGTTTCCTCGTACTCACGGCCGCTGGTTCGACGTCCGCCATAGCTGTCTTCCTGCTCGTACTTTCGGTACTCGGTGCGGCTGCCGCCGCCAGGGTACTGGGTCTCACTATACTCAGCCTGGCCGTACTTGTTCCCGTGGTGACCATACTCAGTCGTGGTCTGGGTGTAGCCGCCATCATCGTCACGGCGACTGCTGTGCTGGGTCTCCGTCTCGTCCTTCTTGAAGACGCCACCAAGAATGGATCCAATGAGACCCCCAGGACCACCTCCGCCACCACCGCTCTCCTCCTCCTCTTGCTGGTGCTTGTACGTGGGGACCTTAACCCCAGTCTGCTGACCAACGAGGTTTGCGATTGCACCAGAAGCGCCTTCGAGAATGGCGCCCGCAGCTTGGTCGGCAACCTTGTCTTCCCAGGTAGTGGGCTCGCCAAATTGCTTGCGCATGTGGAGCTTTCCGCTGCAGCCGTGGCCGTGCCCAGTATCGTGGACACCCTCCTTATGGTTCTCGCCGCGCTGAACACCCTCGCGGCTCAGCTTGCGGCGGTAGTCATCCTGCTGGCTTCTATCCATGTTGTTCCACCACTCCTCGAAGAACTGGAAGATCTGTTGCCGGCCCTCACGAGCGCCATCATCTCCCATGTCGCGCTGTGCAGGGTGGTGCAGAACACCAAAGATAATGCGGTTCAAGGTGCGGTTAACATCGATGTTGTCGTTATCGATGGCTTCCATAAGCTGAGGCACAACCCAATGGAGGGTCTTGGCAGCACAGCGGCCGGCGACCTCGTTCAGGATCTATCAAGTATTAGTCCCTGTTCTCGTCCGCTCCAAAGTGTATTACTTACATTGGTGAAGTGGTCCTTGGACAACATGGAGTGTGTAGGGTCAGTGCTGCGGTCATCGTCAAAGACAATGTGCTGCTCCTTCTCACTGCTCTCAATAATCTCGGCAGAACCGGTGCGCAGCTCGTTGCGGATCTGGTTGATGACGGGAAGAATAAAGGGGGCAATGACTGAGAAGACAAACTTGGACAGCTGCTCCTCGAGCTGCTCAAGAATCTTGGGCAACACAGGAATCTTCTCAATGGCCTCAGAGATTCCCTGCAAGATTTCGTCATGGAACTCGATGGCCGGCATGATCTGCTTGAAAACATTCTGGATGTATCGGGTATACTCCTCGGGCTCTCTAGGGGAGACCTGCATATTCTGGAGCTGCGACGAGGTTGCGTTGCTCTGGAGCTCGTCCACCCGGTTGCTCTGGTGCTTACCACCAAAGAATCCATCGGGAATCATGTCCAGAAGGTTTCGCAGGATGCTGGTATCGTTGTTCTTGCTCTCCTGGAGAGTACCCTCGAGCTCCTCAATCTCATTCTGAGTCAGCTTGTCGGAAACTGTAGTACTATCAGTATTGGTCATGTTTTGGGCATTTCAAGGATGTTTACCTTCGCCAGTGACAGAGTGAAGGAAGTCAACACCACCAAAGGTACCAGTGACAATCGGGTAGACGTTGCCTCTAGCTCCGTTCAGTTGAATTTGAGTGTCACGGCCCACATGGGGGAAGACATCGCGCTCACCAAGCTCGATCAGGGCAAGCTCGCAATAGTTGCTGTGGGCGAAGAAGTCTGTTCACCACCTTGTTAGCGAATATCCTGAAGAGATGTTTCCGTGGCGGTACGTGATTGATCGGCGCACCTTCCAAGCAATGCAGACCAGTTCCCATGAGGCGCATGGCCTCGTAGAGATCAGCCTCATTCTTATTACGGGAGTATCCTCTGGCCAGCTCGATGCAGCGGGAAAACAGGTTGCGAATGTGAGCGGCAGAGGTCATGATACCAGCCTGCTCGTTCGCAATGTAGTTCTTCATGCCGGACTCGCGGTCAATGCTAAGCTCAACGTTCTCATCGACAGGACCTCTCAGACGGCGATCGTACTGGCGGGCATCTTCGTTGTCGGCATAGTTCTTGGGGTTGTCGATGTGGTCCTCGGGACGGTAGCAGCCTAGGCGGTCGGCCGTCACCTCGAACTCCTTGGATCCGTAGCCAAAGGTCAAGAAACCCAAGACACAGAGAAGGAGGCGGATGGCCTCGGCGGAGACAGACTTGACGGTACCGACATCGATGGCCTGAGAATAATCTCTGAGCCAGTTGCCAAAGTAGACACGGGAAACCATCATCTTGCTGAACTTCTTGCCGCCAATCGCGCGGGCCATGGCGAGGGTAAGGAGAGCATCTTCAATATCGCCGTGGCGCCCTTTGTGACCGCAAAGTTAGTGGACCTGCTCTGCCTAGCATTCATTGGCGGATGAAGGGGGACTCACAGTTCTGGCCCTCGACCTTGGAAATGCTGGCGATGTTACCAGCCCCAAAGGCGTAGGTTGGCTGGGCAAGGCATACCAACACAAGCAGGCCGACCAGCAGCGAGTAGGACCTGGCGTCGAGCATATTGACTGACTGACTTGTGCCTCTTGTGTTCTCTCTCCTCTTTTGATACTCAGTAGTATTTATTCGTTGTGAGTCTGTAGAGACAGTTTTAGTGACTTGGCCAAGGTGAAGTGGGGTTTGCGCATGCAGAAGCAAAGCAAAGTTGTGTTGACAGGAGGGAAGGGGGATGGTCTATTGAAATAAGGAGAGAGATATGACACAAGCAAGGGCAGTAAAGAAAAGGAGGGGCTTTGATGAGGGCTGGAGACGGTGGAGGGGCAACACGACGGCGTACTGCGTTCTTCCAAGCTTCGGGAGCATGGGGGAAGGGACTGGAAAAGGAACTTGTTAGAGCTATCAGAAGCCAGGAACATGAGGCGGCTCGAGTGAAGAGGAGGGCGCCGACAACCTTGAAGCAAAGCCAAGCACACACAGCCTGTGAATGCTGTGTTCCATCCAATCTCGGGCAGCCCAGTCCAATCCGCCATCTGAGGCTTCTTCTTGTCACTGTCCCTCCTTCCAACGTCCCTCCCACCTTGTTCCCGTCCTCCGTTCGCAGTGTGTTTTGCGGTGATTTGTGGTCCAAGCCCCAGGTGCCATGGCATCATACTACTGCGCGATAGCTGCTGCCAAGAGCCTCCCCCACCAATGCCAGTGGGTAGCGATGGAGGGGCTTGCGGATGCCGATTGGAAGCTCGAATCACAGGCAGGGGAACGGTTGAAAGAGCGCCATGGGTGGGAAAGAGTTCGCGGTACCTAGAGAATGGGTGGAGGATACATACAGGAATGAAGTATCGGTGACGGGAGAGGCCAGTTCGGATGGGGCAGGGGTCTGCATCAAGCTCAACGCAGCTGTGTGGATTCGATTCGGTAAGGTTAGGTAGCTGATCGTCGGTCCTCTCGGGATGCTGGTTCGCGGTGGTGCTAACTGTCCGACGTGCGGGTGCAGGCGCGCGTCAGGCAATGAAAGGCCTTGCCAGCTGAAAATAAACCTGCGACAAGGGCGCGGTGCTTTGGCTGGTTGTACGGATCCGATTATGTTCTCGAGGCTGGGCCGGTGATTATCTGAATCGAAGGGAGAAGAAGAAGTCCGGATATCTGTGATGAAGGTGCAATAACGCAGCCTTCACCGACAAGGAGTTTGCTACTTGAGATACGGATATTCGTGCCTGGTATTGGGAGGAGTCGTTGCTTGGGCAGGCGCAGATAACGTTGAGTGAAGTGGGAATTGGAAGCTGCGGCCTTGTCCAGATCCCTGGCGTCGATTCGAGAGGGGATCCATAAGTACGGATGAGTTTAACTCCTTACTGTGTACTCTTCATCGCTGCAGTGAATACCTACAAACTCTTGGACACAGGCACACCCTTATCACACGGATCATCAGGTCGGCAACTTGATCAACAGCTGGCGGTCTGTTCAGCGTTCAGAAGACAGGGGACAAGACTAAGAAGCTGTGGCGAACTCGCTGCGCTGGGAATGTCATGAGAATAGACTTTTCCAAAATTGAACACTGCTGGAAGGCTTTTCACTCCGCAACAGTTCACCTCCACTGTTCCAGGTCGCCTTTGGAAGGTGGGTGGAAGGGGGGTCGCCGGGGCCGATCCGCTGCCAATGGAATCGGCGGCTGGCTGGGTTGCCTCCGGCCGCGAGTTCACCTCGTCAAGTTTCCATAGGGGGTCTCGTCGTTTCCAAACGGGATGAGACGGTTGGCGGTCAAGCCGGTTTCTGGCGGCGGGGGGCGCTCCTGTGTCACCGGAAGGAGAGGGGAGGGGAGGGGAGGAGAGGAAGAGGAGTGGTGGGGGGCTGAGCTCAGCTTTCCCTTGTGGAACGGTCGCTAGCTTTCTGGCCTTCTATTGGCGACAGCTCTGCGGTGCCAGAAGGATGCCCCATCTCATCATCACCGATGATGGCGCGTAGGACGAGGAATCATGTCGCGGAACACTGTATCGCCGATTTCGTGAGACTACTTTATCGTTAGAGCATCTCCTGCTTTTCCACTCCCCCGAGACACTCATTGAACTCATTCCAAGGGCAAATCAGTGATGATGCAGCACATTTGTGCGTTGGCTGGTCCCTCAAGCTCAGCTTAGGGAATAGCTTGGGAGCGGGACCTGAGAATTAACCGTCATAGGTCTCCAGTGACTGATGTCAGCCAGTTAGTTGAAAAGGCTCGAAAGAGCTTTCGATCCAAGGTGATCACTGGATAATACGAGACGTCTTGTTCCCCCTCTAGAAACAGCGGGAGCGTTGGGTGGGCGCCTGATCCGCTGGTTCTGTGGCTCTCCAGGGTGGGATGAGACAGGCCGTTACAGAACGTCTGCCGAGTCGCGTCTCGATGTTTTGATTAGGCGAGAAACACGCGTTGGCGACCGTTGATCAACGCCTCGCGGGAATTCAACTCACCAGAAGCAACGGGATAGCCCGCATTATCTTCTACTAAACAGAGCGACCATACGCAGACTCACCTTATTTCTCGTGTGCCTGGTATGAGGATTGCTCAACCATCTGGAAATCGAAGCGGCCGTGCCAGTTCATCACGTGCAGCAACAGCATTCTTGCCCAACCTGCGCAACTCTGAAAACTGGCTGAATGCAACAAGATGAGCTCTATGTCTTTCGTCGAAACAAATATTGAATCAACTGGGCAGTCTGATATTCGATCTAGTGAAAAGAGCTTGATGTAAGCAGCCACTGTGTATTTGTCTTCTTCTTTAACTGGCACTGGGCCAGGTGGGGGTCGGTTATACAATCCGATGGAGTTTTGCGGTCTGGACTCGGTGTGTTGCGTGGAATTCGCAAATCGCCAGGCCGGCGCAATCTTGTGCTTCGACTGTGAAGAGCCTCTGTCGTGTTGACACGTACGGCCCAGAAAGTGAGATGGACGTGTGTGCAGTTCATCAACTTCACTTCGTGTGGATATGACTGTCATGGCAGACCTGTCACGCTGTCTTCAACACGGCCAAAAATGATGAGTCCTGCAGGTTGACAGAGCATCGTAAGAGCCTCCCGTGGCTCTTGTGTACAGCCATCGCGGGCTTGATATGGATCTACGGTGCCTTGTTCTGAGGGGCATCACGGAGAAGTATCAGAGCAATAGCAACGGCTCCCAAGTTTTAGGGAACATGCCCGGGCATGGGTCGGCAACTTGAACAGCATCATGTCTAAATGTCCGGCAAAGCGCTTGCTTTCAGAGCGTGTTGTACCAATTTGCCTCAGGATGCTTGTGATCCTCCAGAGGGCTGCTGTCGAACACGCCCTTGAAACGGCTAGCTTTCTGATAGCTCAGTGAGCCTAGACGGGAGCATGTTGCTTCAAGTACGGCATTTCCAGTTTTCAGCGGCTGCCAGCGCATAGACTCTTTTCAGTAATGTGGTGCAGAGTCGTTGGCAACAGCATCGCTGACGACAGTGCTCAAGCGACGGACCAGGTCTCGGAGCTGGTGCTCGAGAATTCGAGCCGCTGCCGCTCAGGAAGGTGCCTGGAGCTAGGTGTACGAGGCGTTGAGGAAGGGGGGGGGGGGGGGGGGGGGGGGGCGGGGGGGGGGGGGGGGGGGGGGAGGCGGGGGGGGGCGGGGGGGGAGGGGGGGCGGGGGGGGGGGGGGGGGGGGGGGGGGGGGGGGGGGGGGTGGGGGGGGGGGTCACAGAGAAGCAATGAGGAGCAGTTCAGTCTCTTGTGGGCGAGCGGGAGCAGTGGGTAAGGGGACCGGAGTGTGCTCGTATGAAAAGATGAGCAGCAGGTGTACCAGCTGACGGCGGGAAACAGATGGTCACTTGGACTCCAGTGGCGCTGGGCAAATGCCTCGTGGGAACTGAGATTGCAAACCAAACGAGGCAGCTAGGCCGGAGAGTACTCGCTGTGGATGGGGACGCGCAACCCGAGCTGCTCGGTGCTGAACCTGAGTGAGCGGGGTGCCTCCGAACCTCCTCGGGCGGCCGTCTGGCGAACACGTTCAACGAGGGCACTATGTCCCATGTGGCTGAGGACCGCTGAAAGACCGTCAAGAGAACGAGGTGTAAGGTAGAGCGCCGGTGGACGACGACTCCTCGGCACATCAGTGCCTGCCTGACTATGCAGCCAGTGCAGAGTAGGTACTGCCTCGCCGATACTGACTGGGTTCGTGGTACTTGGCCGAAGGTACCCGTGTTGTTTTTGGGAAGCAAAGACGAGGGGGCCTCGGCTGGAGTAGGCTTTCAGCGTCCTGTTCGTCGAGTCTGCACTTCTGAACAACGGAGAAGAAGCGAGCGAGGACGGACAGTCTAGTCTAAGGTAGCTGCGATAACGGGGCCAGAAGCTCTGAATTTGGCGACTATGAGAGATGGCCAGGCAGAGCAGTGGGGAAAGGCCTGAGAATATGGCCGCTGTCGGCCGCTGCTATGGGCTGGGCTGTAGGGAACGAGAAGTTTCCGGGGACCAGGAGGGCGAGGGAACGGGATAGTACGGTGGTGGTGGAGGAGGTGGTGGTGGTGGTGCTGCTGCTGCACCAAGGAGTGAGCTGGAGGTGTCGCGTCAGTTTCAGGCAGACACAGGCGGAGGCACCCGAGTCCCCAGAAGCCTTGCTGCTTTAAAAGCTTGCCCTGAGGACAGCGCACTAAAAACTTACAAAGCCAGCGATGAGACAGAGAGAGGGGACCAGAGATTGTCGGTCGGGGAGGGGGCAGTGCAATCACCGTCGGGCTCTCAACTCCCCGGTCATTGTTTTCCCCCTTCCCTGCCTGTACAGAGGGCAAGCGCGCCGTGTGTGTTGTGTTCTTTCCTGAGCGATCCACTGGTGGCCTTCGAAAACGGGCGGGACGCTGCCAGGAAAGCACCCCAAATGCAGGGCCCTCATTGGGCGACAGGGCAACACCGCTAGGGCAATGAAGTGAGGTGTGTCATGGACTCATGGTGCACCTCACGCACAAGAAATGTGGGTGCCGGCCGCCCAAAATCGGTGATGGAGAGAGGGAGGGCCCGGAGGGTAGCGTGGTAGAGTGTAATGGAAAACTCCAAGGGATCCCGTCACCATGCATTACCACCCCGCTGGAGGTATAGTGAGAGTACCGCCGGAGCATCAGAACCAGAAACAGCGCAGCAGATGCCGCGATGAAACCACTTCCACGTCCGCAACAGCCACGAACAAGTTGTGCACATGCTCAAAACAGGTCGAATATGCCATACGTAACGAGAAAAACATACAGTTGCTCCCAAGATGAGGGGATCTCTAATCATGAGTCAATTGACTTACAATAGCAGACTACGGCAAAAAGACTTCCTACATGGAAGGCTCGCTGCTCGAGTCCATTTGTGCTGAGGGCGGCAATCAATGCGGATGCCGACCGGGGAGGAGTAGAGGTACCTTCTGTAGGTACCTTTTTCGGTGAGGGAAGGTAACCTAAGGGGATGGGAGTGGAATGGCGGGACACAGGAAAAAAAAAGCTTGTAGCATGTGCACATGGCCTTGCCTTTTCCCTGTGCTCTGTCATGCCTCTTTTCCGGTGGCCGGGAGCTGGGTGGGCTGGCGCTGTACATTTTTTGCGCGATGGAAACCTAAGTGGTTGCTTTCTTCTCGTTGCCCTGACCGGGCTGCCCAGATAGAAGCGTCGTGTGCAGTGGGAATCGTTGCCGGCGCTGAAAGCCCTGGGAAAGAGGTCTGGTGGAGGCCAGGTGCGGCCTGCCTCTTACATTGGCACAAAGAAGACGATGCTGAGGCGGCATAACCTCTGGCGAGCTTTCTTGGCCGGGGGAGCTGAGGTGGGCGTGACTTGATCGGGCCAGGTTGGAGGGCATTTTTTTTTCTCTCTTGGTTTCCATTACTGATTAGCAGCGCTGAGGTGGATGCATCCCCTTGGGAGTTGCAGGGGTATGGGGCACTTTTTGCGCGTCGCATGATGTGATTGAGGGAAGGTGCCAGAGGTACCTGAGCTGCTGCTATGGTAGGCGAACAGAGTCGAGCAGGTCAGAGGGCGGGATGCAGAGAGAGGATGGGAAGCAAGGTTTGCATTAGGTGGCACCAGTGAAGACAGAAGATACGGGGAACGTGGGGACTTTGTACATCCCGTCCCCTCAGCTTAGGTATGGAAGGTAAGGCGAACCCTCGACTTGACGGGAACAGCTGGAGCGGCAGCACTGGTGATGTTCAGCAAGAAGCGGGAAATAAACTTGCAAGCTACCCGGGCTGGGTGTTCTGCCGCTGCAGCCTGAAGCCCAGGGTGCGAAAAGTATGAGAGAAACAGAGAGATGGGGGGGACAGAGCAGGCCCCCCCCAAAGTCGTCCAATTCACCTTTTTTTTTGGGGCGGGTAAGAGCGAAGTGCCCGAATTTTTTTAAATTCTCCTCTCCCCTTCCTTCCCACTTGGCCCCCAGAAAGGTACCAAATCACTCCCAAACCCCTCCCACCCAGGCTGCACTACATATTCGGCTCAGGCCCTCCCCCCAACCTCCCAGCCCTTTCCTTCCTTTCCCCCATTTCTTCATTTTCCCAGGCACCGAACCCCCCAAACTCAGTCGCCCTTTCCCTCAATTTTCGCGCCACCTTCAAGCAAGAAAAACACTCCACCAAACACCAGCACCTTCTCGCCTCCTACCAGCGAGAGACAATTTCCCATCGTCGCGTCAAAGCAGCGTTCTATTTGATTACAGCGCCCATCGGCCCTAAATCCTCACTCCGCCACAACCACCACAAACACCACCATCACAATGCCTCGCCCCTCAAAGAAGGCTGCCGCCGAGGCCCCTAAGCCTCCCGTCGCCGCCATCCCCGTTGCGCCTGCTCAGCCCGTGCAGCCTCTCCAGATCCCCCAGAGACACATTGACGTCGAAGGTTTTATTCGCGTCCGCGACTCGGTAAGAGATCTTTTCCGTTCTTCACATCCTCGATTTTCGCGTTATTTTGTTCCCCCAACTCCTCTACCCGGTCCACGACCACGAGCCAAATGGCCCAGCGTCGAGTTGTGCGCCAGCTTCTTCACTGGTGCCCACTGGGTCGGACAGCAAGTATCTTGTCGCCTTGCCACTTTCAACACACATCTCGGCATAAATTGTCAATCATGTGCTTGTGTGCTCGCTGTCTGGATTTCCAGCTGGAACTTTGAAAGCCCAGCCTGAAAGGCGCAATTGATCAGCCCCATGTGCTTCGAGAAAGTGGCACTGGGAAAATCCACGCGGTGTCAGAATGCTCGTTTTGTTTACATGGCCCAATGTGACCCCGCGTCTGCCGCGGGAGCTGTGCCCCACAGAAGCTCTTCAAGCTCTGCTCAGCTCAGCTTCACACGCTTTCCGCTACACGCTACACGCTCTCGCTCTTTGCTACTCGTCGCTCAGCCATGCTTAATAAGACATAATATTAACAACCATACCAGGTCCACCAGCGCCTCATCACCATCTTGGAGTTGATCAAGAACTTCTCCGAGGACTACTATCGCCAGACCAGCCTGCTCCTTGGCGAATCTGCCAACGATGGCATCCCGGGCATCGACCACCCCCTGGTCAACTTGGAGCACGCTGTCGCCCAGAACATCGCTCCCCTCGCACTGGGTCTCCAGCCCGGCGTTGCCTACCACCCTGCCCCTGTCGAAGAGAAGAAGGAGCGCAAGAAGCGCACTCACGACCCCAATGCTCCCAAGCGCCCTTTGACACCTTACTTCCTTTACATGCAGACTGCCCGTCCCATCATTGCCAATGACCTCGGTGATGCTGCCCCCAAGGGTGCCGTGCAGGAAGAGGGTCAGCGCCGCTGGAAGGCCATGAACCCCTCCGAGAAGGCCGGCTGGAACAACGCCTACCAGTACAACCTCCGCCTCTACCAGGCTCGTGTTCACGCCTACAAGCAGGGTGGCAACCTTGACGCCAGAAACATGGATGACGATGCCGCTCTCAAGTACGCCGAGGAGCACAACATTCAGATCAACCCTGTTGACGTTGTCCCGGATGTTGAGGATGCCATTGCCGAGCAGCTCAACCAGGCCAACACCGTCGACGCTCCCGGTGAAGAGGAGGAGGAAGAGGAGGTCCCCGCCCCCGTCAAGACCCCCAAGAAGCCCGCCTCTACCCGCAAGCGCAAGACTGCCACCCCCGCTGCTGAGCCCGAGGCCAAGGCAGCTGCTACTCCCGCAAGCCCTGACAAGAAGCGCCGTCGCACATCAACTAAGGCCGCCGACGCCACTGAGTCAGCGGAGCCCGCCAAGAAGAGCAGAGCGAAGAAGAGCAAGAACTAAGCATGTTGCTTCTTTCATCATTTTCCTCGCTTTTTCTTTCTTGTTTCTAGGTTTCTGGGTTTTTGCAAAGATGATACCTCGTCGCGCGGCTGCTTGTCGTCGACCCCCTTCACTGTCCTATATTGGCGCAGACGTACCGTTGGGGGGATTCTGGACTGAGGGGGGAGGAAAGGACTGAAAGGACGACATCTATTTCGGTCCTCAGTCATTGCGTGTACTGCGCGCGCACGCGGTGTGTATGGTTTCACAAGGCGTGGTTTAGGGACGGTTTCCAACGGACGTGTGTGTGAGAGGAATACAAAACGCCCCAACTCGAGGTGGGCGGTACCTTATGGATCCAATGGCTTCGGTTCAGGCTGGCTTTGCTTGTTTTTAGTCCTGTATGTATAATGATGGACATGAGAATCAACAATCTTGATTGTACGTTGACCTTTATGGGCAATCCCGTGAGAAGAATAAGAGTATTTTAAGTCGGCTTGTTCTGGATGGCGATGGGCGATGAGGCTCACTCAAGGAGTTTATTTCTGGTTGTACATCACAGGCTAAGGGGAACGACGTGGTGTACTCTTAATGTTCATGTCAGTAGATCAACCTTCATAGAGGAAAACAAGTATCTGAGGCTGCATGCATGCATGTCCTGCTTCAGCGTGTAGCCTAAATCTACCCGCCTGGGGAGGAGACGTGTTGGCATTACTTCATCGTAACGACAGCCAAGCTTTCTTTGTCCTTGTCCATGTGGTTTCGTTGTAATAAAAAATGTTGTATTGCTTTTTTGGAAACCTTCATAGCTTTCTCATATGTCATTAATGAGAAACCCCCAATATCCCAGCTCCTCGCGTTTGCCGCTATGCTTTCAAATGTTTCCTTTCCCCTCACACAACGGCTCACCAACACACATAGTGCTGCCACTCATCAAAATAACATTTTCTCATCGATGCTTACTTCCCCAGCCGATTCACCTCAAACAGCCTGTGAACCCCGTCGTTCAGCCAAGCGAAATAAAAAACGCCGTCCGCCTCAGTAGACGTAAAAAGCCTGCGTCAAAGGAAGCGTATCAGACGGCTCCGCGGTGCACACCTCACCGTCCGCCTCGACAGTGTAGCTCTCCGGGTCGACCCTCATCCTTGGCATGCTGTCGTTGAACCGCATGTCCTTCTTCCCGACCGTACGACAGCCCTTGACGGCCTCGATCCGCTTCTTGAGGCCGTACGACGCGATGGCGCCCGAGGCGATGGAGGCGGCCGAGACGAAGAGCACTGACGAGGCCGGCACAAGGGGCGCGAACATGGGGCGCGCGATTATGGGTTGGACCGTCGGGATTGAGGCGTTGGGGTCGCCCTGTTTGAAGACTGGTCAGTTGATGTTCATCTTGATGTAGAGAAAGAGAGAGAGTGTGTGTATTTGTGTGTGTCTATCTTTGTGTGAGAGAGAGAGAGAGAGAGAGAGAGAGACTTACCATTTGCGCGGACGCGATGAGACCACTCTTGATGACCAAGTTCGGCTTCGTACCGAACCACGCCGGGTCCCAGACCACCAGGTCTGCGAGCTTGCCGACCTCGATGCTGCCGACGAGGTGGCCGAACCCCTGCGCGACGGCCGGGTTGATGGTGTACTTGCTCACGTACCGCTTGACGCGGAAGTTGTCAGCGCCGGTCCCCTCGTCCTCGGGCAGGTAGCCGCGCTGGACCTTGTTCTTGTGCGCCGTGTTCCAGGTGCGGAGGACAACTTCGCCACAGCGGCCCATGGCCTGCGAGTCGGACGACATCATGCTGATGGCACCCAGGTCATGAAGCACGTCCTCGGCGGCAATGGTCTCGGCGCGGATGCGAGACTCGGCAAAGGCCACGTCCTCGGGGATGTTCTTGGAGAGGTGGTGGCAGACCATGAGCATGTCGAGGTGCTCGTCCAGGGTGTTGCGGGTGTACGGCCGCGTCGGGTTCGTTGAGGACGGCAGGACGTTGGGGTGCTCCACGACTGAGATGATGTCGGGCGCGTGGCCGCCGCCGGCGCCCTCTGTGTGATAGGTGTGGATGGTGCGCCCGGCAAAGGCGTTGATGGTGGACTCGACAAAGCCAGACTCGTTGAGTGTGTCGGTGTGGATGAGGCACTGCACGTCGAGCTCGTCGCAGACGCTGAGGCAGGTGTCGATGGCGGCGGGCGTGGTACCCCAGTCCTCGTGAAGCTTGAGGCCGCAGGCGCCGGCGACGACCTGGTCGCGCAGGGCCTCGGGCGCCGAGTCATTGCCCTTGCCCGTGATGCCGATGTTTAGGGGCAAGGTGTCGCAGGCCTGGAGCATCTCGCGCATGTAGTTCTTGCCCGGTGTGCAGGTTGTGGCGCTCGTGCCGGCACTATTAGGGGTGGTCAGTCGGTCGGTCGATGGAGAAGCCGTTGACTGATTCTTCAGGGGAAAGTCATCTCTCACCTTGGTCCCGTGCCGCCTCCAAGCATGGTGGTGATACCTGACGCGACGGCCTCGTTTGCCTGTTGTGGGCAGATGAAGTGGATATGGGTGTCAATGCCGCCGGCAGTGATGATCTTGCCCTCGCCAGCGACGACATCCGTGCAGCTGCCGACAATCATGTTCGGTGTCACGCCGTCCATGACGTCTGGGTTACCCGCCTTTCCGATGCCTACGATCATACCGTCCTTCACGCCAATATCGGCCTTGTAGATGCCCGTCCAGTCGACGATGAGGGCGTTGGTGACGACCATATCCAGAGACTCCGAGTCCGGCCGGCCAGTCGCCTGACCCATACCTTCTCTCAGCGTCTTGCCGCCGCCAAACTTACACTCGTCACCGTACACGGTGAAGTCCTTCTCCACCTTGATCCAGAGTTCGGTGCTGCCGAGCCGGACCAGGTCGTCCACGGTAGGTCCGAACATTGTCGCGTACGCCGCCCTCTCCATGCTATACACCTCGGCAAAGTTCATGACGGCCGCGGGCTCCGGGGTATGTGCGAACCCGGCCAGCTGAAGCTTCTCGACAATCTCCTTTGCGCGCCAGAGCTCGACGCCGCCCGAGGCTAGCTTGTTGCCGCCGCGGATGACCTTGTGGCCACCAATCTCGACGAGCGTCACCGTCTTCACATCACCCGGCTCGAAACGTACCGACGTGCCGGCAGGGATGTCTAGGCGGTACCCATACGACTTTTCGCGGTCAAATTCGAGCTGCGGGTTCGTCTCGATGAAGTGGTAGTGCGAGCCGACCTGGACGGGGCGGTCGCCCTTGCTTTTCACCCTGAGCCTGATGCGGTTGCGCTTCTCATTGAGCGCGACCTTGCGTACTGCGGTGACGACGGCGCCAGGTGCTTTCTTGGGCTCGTACGCCGCTACCTCGGGCATCAAGAAGAGGTCGTTGCTGGGCACGGGCAGAAAGCTCCCGTATAAGGCGCGTGCCAGGTCGCCATCGTCTGTCGCGATGGGGTTGTGGACAGTCACGAGGTAGGTCCCTGAGGGAAAGGTGCCCTCGACCTGGATCTCATGGAGGGTGCTGCAGACGGAGGGGATCACATGCCTCCTCCCCAGCATGGTGGCACCCAGGCTCATGAGGTCGGCGACGGTGTGGTTGCCATCACGGATGAGCTCTTGCAAGTTGCTGGCGATGAGTGCCTTTAGTTGAACATGTTAGTGCCCACGATCTTTGAGTACGGCGATAGCACCGCAAACTGGGATCTTCGTACCGTTGCTTCAGAATGGTTCAACTTGACGCCCCGGGCAAGCCGCCGTTGAGCCAGGGAGCCTAATTGAGAGATGACGAGCTTATCGAGCTACAATCACGACGTCCCGGGTTAACAATACTGTCTCTACCAAATTCTGCCAAGGCGACAGGGATGTGTAAGAGGTCACTTTTGGCAAGATGGACAGGACAAACCTCCTTGGGGACGAGATGCATCCTGGCAGAGTGTCGACTTTCAGCCAGATAATCCGTCTTAATGAGCTGTTGTAGGTGTTGATGAGAGAAAAGTATCAAACTACGGGTTAAGAAGTCTCGCTGGCGCCATGGACATTACAGGTAGGTGGCCGTCTTTGATAGTGAGAAGCGGCCGTTTGCGCCGCCCACGGGCCTGGACCGGCGGCCACCTGCGAAAAAGGTGGGATGATGATAAGGCCCGGCCTCTTGGGATAGGTACTCCGCCCCCGAATGGAGGCTTGATTGGCCCTCCACTACCCCGCACAAGGAAGGTTCCCTGAGGAGTGACTGCCAAACCGCCCCTGGCCAATATAAGGCTCTCATTTGTATAATAGGCATTACGTCCAATTGCAGGCGATAAGCTGACCAAGAAGATTGACCTGTAAACTCCGAGGCCCTTCCACCTAGCCGCTTGAAGTGCCGTTGCTCTCTCATTCGGTGCTTTACTCAACATTGTGGGGGACATTTCATCACGAGATTTTGATACCTAGATGACAGTCATGATCCTCTGAGAGCTCAACTTCCCAACTACTGGTTCCTCATACGCCCCACGTCGCGATGTGAAGATGAACCAAAACATACGGAGGAGCAGTCTGCCTGCCGAGCCTTTGAATGCTACGACTTATGCAGTCATACATCATCACTCATACCAGAGTACTGTGTTCGGTATACGGTACTGTCACACACGACAGTGAATCCTCAATCCTTGCTTGCTGCCATGCCAACCAGATATACCATGCGCACTCATATCTAGGTAGCCTCAAGTAAAACTAAACCCCCGCGAATCGGCGTCTCAAGAAACTCATTCTCACTGCCGAACAACCTGCAAATCAGCGCTTAGGACACAGCCCACTGGCAGAACTGCGCCCATCTCACGAAGATGAAGCCTTCGGCACGTTGTGGATGAGAAAGTCCCCATGAGAAGAACCCGAGGTGAGGGGGGACGCGGAGGATGTTAGTCTGTATGTCATAGTATCGCTCTGTCATGGCGGCACGTACAGAGGCGCCCTTCAAGCCGGTGAGGATGACACCCTGGCTGAGGTAGCCTTTATCAAGAGCCCCTAGGAGTGTATTCATCTTATGATTTCAAGCAGCAGTAGTAAAGAAGTGAGGAGGGTTGGGGGCAATTACAGGCGGACGATGAGGCCTGAAATCCAGAGAACAGCTCGCTGGGGACGAGGAAACGCATCTTCATGGTTGATGGGGAGTGTATATCTAGTTGACCTACGACGTTTCGGAGAAAGCGAGCAGAGGGGAAGGTAGGCTGATCAACATGGATAGCCTCAAAGCAGAGTTGTCTGCCAATTTGAAACACAACCCAAGGAAAGCATCCAGGTATTCCCACGGGCAGCCACAGTCACCCAAGCCGATGGTGGATGCAACTATGGTTTCCGACGGAGATCTTGGTCACTGGCTTAGTGGTACAACTAACGGCAACCATGGGCTAATGAGGGCGTGGGGAAATTTTGGTATCTCAGTTTCTTCAATAAAACAACCAAGTATTGATCTGGCCACAAACTTGCCGTACCAACTCCAGGGCGAGACCTTGTCACATCCAGTCCTCTATGCTGTTCCTAACGCCATCCACCGAGTCCAGTCCGAAAGTCGACTGCCACTCCAAATTTTTGCCGCCCAGAACCGAGAACCCAGGACCTTAACAAACCATGTACCAGTGCTAGTCATAACATATTGACAATCATCCGTTTTCCTCAGCCGGGTGAGCTGATTGCCTTACTCCTCCTCGACTTCCTCGTCCCACTGCGACTTCTCTCTCTTCATCAGATCAGCCATGACAGGAGCCTTGAAGATGGAGGACTCAGGATCTGAGCCACGCGGAACCTTGCCCAAGGTCTCGTCGTCGAATACAGATCCTATGGTATCGATCCATCGCTTTCGGCGCTCCATCAAGGTCTTCGTCATGTCACCGATGCCCGGTCTGGCCATACCAGCCGCGCCGCCCACAGCATGGCTGCCACCTCCAGCTCCGCCGGGTCTCTTGTTCTTCTTGCTCTTGCCCATTGTGCGGGTCCGCTTGAGATAGGCGGCTTGCACTTGTGTGTCGAGATCCTCAAGAATTGTCTGGTATTCTTGGTGGGCCATGCGCTCCTTGACGAGCTCCGTGAGCCGAGACTTGCGAGCACCGTTGATGAGCATTTGCTCCCGCAGACGACCTTGTAGTAAGCGGAGTCGTGCTGCCACCTCATCGTCGAACGCACCGTCGTACTCTGTCTCGAAGTTACCTTCCTGGGGAAGAAACCCAATATGCTTCAGCTCCTGCTTGATCCGTTCGTCGACCTGCGTGTACTCCAACTTTGGATGCGAAGCCTTCTTCCATGCCTCTGAGTTTGACTCGGGCATAAAAGATGCGGGTGGCACAGGCGGCGGCGCCTTATCGTCGACGACGCTCTGCTGTGTATCCCCATTCTCTCCATTGACGCTACCTCCATTCATGACAATGTCTCCGTTGGTGACGCCGTTCGGTCCTTTCTCTTCATCCGCCTGGGGTCGGTTCTCTGGTCGCATCGCTTGCATCAATCGTGACAGCAATGGGCCGACGGAGAGTTTATCTGTTTCGGCAACCTCGTCGTCCATGTTGTCAATCGCGCCACGAGCCTGGTTGGGCGCCAGTTGTTCGCGCGAATTTTGAGGTTTGTCGAGTGCCATGGCGCCATCCTCCTCCTGCCACATTTCAGAGTAGTGCTTCTTGCCCCTCTTGGGCATGTGGAAAGGCGTGACGCGATCGCCGCGCTCTCGAAGAAATCCGAGGTCTTCCTCAGCAAAGGGCCGGAAGTAGGGCTCCATGTACGTCGAGAAGGTCGAAAAGCTGATCTGGTTCGTGGGCTTGGCGCTGCTGAAATCCTTGTCGGGAGGATCGCCAGCGATGAGGTCGGCCAGGTCAGTCTTTGGGAAGACGGCAACCGAGAAGATCTCCTTCATCTCCTCCTCTGGCATGCCTGGGTGTGTTGGGCGAATTTCGTAGACAGTCGGATCGGGGAAAGTGGAGGGATCGTCGCCAAAGGTGTGCGCAGCGGGTTGGGCCTTTTTGGGCGGCGCGCCCTCGTCTTCTGAACTCTCCTCCTCTTCTTCCTCCTCCCCCTCCTCCTGGGCCTCTTCTTTTTTCTTCTTCTCGTCGACTTCCATTGCTGATGGTGTTGCAGGCGCGACGGGTGAAAGGGAAGAACTGGCCGAGTCGCGCGAAAGCTTTCGTGGTTTAGTGGATTCCCTAAGCGGGGATGATCGCTCTGTGGCAGCAGGCAAGGTCAGTACTTGAATTTAAATACGAGGATTCCAGGTTAGTCGTGCGGTGACGAGGTGAGCTTTCGGTGAGCATCCTATGCCCCACGAACAAACCAAGAAAAAGCGTGAAAGAGCACTAGACCGCACAGGGCCAAGAAAGGGTAGTGACCTACCGACTCCCCCTTCCTGGGGTGGTGCCAGGGTATCGGCAGCCTTTCTCTTCTTCTTGTTGGTCTTGCCCGTCTTCTTGCCATCCCCCTCGGCCTTTGCGGCGGGTTCGGTGGGCTCGTCGACGTCGACGTATTGCTTGCGCGTGCTGGCTAATATGCGCATACCCCTATCGCAGAAATTGCTTCGTCTGTCGATGGTTTCCTGCAGACGCTGCAGGCGGGCAATCATGCCATCAAGGCTCTTAGAGTCGGGCATGACGGCATTGGAGGCGCCTTGGTCTACGAGGTCATCGTAGTTGAGGTTACGGAACTGTTCGACACGCAGCTCGAGATATTCGGTATCGACAGCTTCGATGGGGGGCAAGTTGGCGGACGGGATGACGGAGCTCGGGGTTGTGTTGCGGCTGCGCTGTCGCATAGCACCGGGCCCGGCTTTCTTGCCGGTGCCCTTTTGGCTCGCAGCTGGCGGCATCGCGGGCTGCCTATACTGAGCGCTCTCGGGTGGAGGCTGGCTTTTGGCTTTTGATGAGGTTGAATCTTGCGCGTCGTCCTTGTCGAGGGTTGAGATGGATCTGCTGTGTCGAAGTGAAGGTTGGGCCTTTGATGTCAAGCGTTAACTGGATGGCAGTCGAGATCGCGCCGCCCTGTATTCGTACAGCCAACCTGCTTACTGGATTGGTCACTGGTCGCGGAAGTATGGGTCGAACCGCCCGAGCTTACCTCTTGCACGCACCCTGGGGTTACCCGCGGAAGTCTGGGGGATGTACATTGGAATGTGCTCTATCAGCGCTAGAATGGGGGGGCTGCTTCTGGGAACTAGGTACCTTACCTAAGGCAAGCGAGCTAGCACAGGTACTGGGTAAGCTTTGGTGACTTCGTTAGCTACCATCTCACAAAATCGGCAGTCTTGCATCAGGTAGTGAGAGGCTCGAGATCTGTGGTCGACTGTTTTTCTTCGAATATAGTTAATGCCTGGTCGCATGGGGGCTTTCTCATCTTGTCATCTAAGGTATGTGTACCTATGTTGGGCACCCTCATAATGAGGTCGTTTTAATCACCTGTGAGTTGAAATGCAATGCTCTGGGATGGCATTGCCCCTATGAGCAAGGGGCCATGGATATGCTGGAATGTTGCTAGGTTGTAAGAGCTTCGCTACAGATGTGATGCTTCAGTACAAGGTACCGCGGAATATAAAGGCGTCACGAAGAATCGCAAGGGGCCACGATAGAGCTTAGAGAACACGTAGTGCGAGGGAAGTAACAAGACAGATGTACAGAAATGGAAGCTACTTTACATTTCGCCTCCTTAGTTTGGCGGTTATTGAGCAAATCTGGATTTATATGCAAAGATGGCCGGCTTGTCCGCAACGGGTGCAGCGCCTAGGAGGGCCGGCTCCACTACCGTCCTCCGTCGACTTGATCAACCCGGCCCGAAAGCCATGTTGGCCTTGATCACTTGAATTCTATCAATTTATCCTACAGGCCCTTTTTGATTTGGGTACTCCATTCGAGCAGAAGACGCCTTCAAAGATCTTAGTCTCTTCTACAGTGCAGCCCATGGTCGTAGTGAGTAAGGCCGCTTCCACTTCCGCTTCCACTGCGGAAAGCATTTCCCTTGGTTCTTTCTGTATCTTTTGATAGCAGTAAGCCTGGCTTTAAACTCGTTCCAATTCTGCACCTCGAGGCTATCATCATGATGTCGACTTGTAATCAACACAGGCTTTTATTTTCAGACTGCCCCGGGAGGAATCAGACCAATGCACTTTCGATCGCGACTGGTACCGCTCAACAGCTCACGATATGTGCATCCGAATATGTATATATTGCAGAATACCTCGAATCCAAAGCCAGCGTATTTGATCGCTAATTGCAATTCACTTGTCACTTTCGAACGCATGGTCTACCTTACCTTATTATTGCTTGTTGATAAAACTCGCTTTGGCGCAAGAACGACCTGAAGCAGCTGCGAGGAAGCAGACAGCACCGTTCGCTGTACTGTGCGAAATACATGATTAGTTGTCGATTCGTACAGTGTGATCCGCTGATTCCCCGGGCACCGGTAGCAACATCAGCGGCCCGGTCAAGACTACCAAAACTTCATATCTATCGAAGCGAATGGCTGAACACCTTCCAAATCGCATGTGGATCGAGAAGTCCATGAAGACAAAGGACACGTCAGAGTAGATATAACTGAGACTCGTGGTATGGGCATTCCTCTCAACTTGAAGGGCATCAGGCGCTTCCTGCGAGCCGGCAACCAAATCAAAGATGGCCGGCATGAGCATCCATCCATTCGTCTATTGCTTCAGCACATCTCGGCTATCACATATGGATAAAGTCGGCAGTGCCCCAACGGCGGAACATGAAATCCACCCTCAATGCTCTTCAGGTGATCATCTATGTAGCATGAACCTCCACAAGAGGTTAGGGACTCCTTCGAGGATGGGAAACTCTCCTTTTGTTGGCGAGCTCCTTAGGGGCTGTCGATGGGGGCCATGTGCTCTGGAGCCCTTCTCTCATTGGCATCGTGTCCTGCTCACCCAACCCTGGACAATCTGTATCCCACCACATGTCGATGCATTATGTTGCGACTATGCATGGCACCAAGCAATGCCATAGCTTACATAGTAGCTCAAATAGACGATCTGTCGCCTATCGATTGGGTAGCCTATGCGCCAGTTCGGAAAGCGGGCGTTGATGACTATGAGCTCTGTCAAGAAAGTCATCCGCACCGCGAAACTCATCCAGTGGTTGGTTACCTTGCACCATTTGGCCCAAGTCTTAAGAGTATTCATGAACATCGGGTTCCTCTTCCTTCTGATAGAGACTTCTATGCAATTGGATCCTAAATGCCACCTCCTGCGATGAGAACACTGAAGTTTCGGTACAGGCGAAGAAGCATGGGAACTACGGCAAAAACAATGTAATTGTCCCCACGTGCAGACCCAGCACCCCATGGGCACGGAGGCAAAAGACTGGTGTGTATCACAGCTTCCTGTGCCATTAAACCAAGAAAGGATTGGAGTAGGCGCATTGGCTCAGTCGATTCCAATTCACAAGCTTAAGAGATCGATGCCCAGATGCTTTGCCCATGTGCTCTGGCCATTGGTTGACATGACTTGGCCCACAGGCACTGGCATGGGCAACGCTTGTTCACCTCACCCTCGCGGCCGCGCTAGGACCTGGACAACGAGCTGGCGGGGTTGGCTTGATTGAGAAGCTCTTCAGGGTCCTGGGCCACCCAGGGATTGGCGTCTCAACCGTGATCTTCTGGACACTGCAGTTATCGTAAGAACGTTTCGTTACTCGCCATGAGAGCAACTTACGTAGATGCTACCTCCCTATACAACAGATTGTTGAACGCTGTCCGATGTACACCATACACGATCTCGGGTCGAGTGACCATTGAAGTATAAAGCAGTCTTTTTGTACAGAAGTCTATATAGCGCTGCCGTCGTTTTTCGATCTCTGCGAGACGTTGCCCATCATCTTCTTTCTTTGTCCCCTCAAAGTATACCCTGTATTCACATTTCAACTTCCCAAGAGTCACGAAACCGCTTCAACGCACCTTCTCTACGCCCAGAGCAATGAGAGAATACCATGGCTTCTCTTGGTGGTAACATTTTGCCCCTCGACCTTGACCTCAAGACTACCTTTGCTGGACTAAGCGCAGTAGCCCTCGGCGGCCTGCTCTTTTCCAAGCTCCTTTCAAAGAATGATGCGGAAAGTGTAGAGGCCCCTGGTCTCCTCAAATCTTTCCTGCTCTTCTTTTACTCTTGCTTCATCAAGCCGCACAATGGCGACAAGAAGGGCAACCAACAAGATGCCCTAGAGAGCTTCTACAAGAAGCAAGCCGGTGCATATGATGCTACCAGGAAGGTCCTTTTGCAAGGCAGAGAGGACATGCTTGCGCTTGTCGCAGCACAGCTCAAAGCCAAAGGTCCCAAGAAGGGCAACAAGGCCAAACGAGTCTGGGTTGATGTAAGTCATCTCGGTAGCCATCCCATCTCTCTCTCTAAGAACATATGTTGACCAGGATCAGGTTGGCGGAGGAACAGGCTGGAACATTGAGGCTATGTCTAGCTTTGTCAATGTCCCCGAGTTCTTCACCAGTGTCTACCTCGTGGACTTCTCCCCGTCTCTATGCGAGGTCGCCCGACAACGCTTCGAACGCCTTGGCTGGAATAACGTCAAGGTTGTTTGTGAGGACGCGGGGAAGTTCCGACTTGAGGATTATGAAACTGATCTCCCAAGTAATCGTGTCCCTCCTCGGTCGCCCGTCCTGAGCTACTTCTCTCAGCGGCGTGCTGAGCACGGCGGCGCGGACCTCATTACCATGTCTTACAGCTTGTCCATGATCGTGAGTTACCCAACGGGACATGCTTTCTTCACTGGCTTAAGCTGACTGTCTGTTCAACAGCCCGACTACTACTCCGTTATCGAGTCGCTCACTTCACTCCTGTCCCCAGATGGCGTCATGGGAGTTATTGACTTTTACGTCCAGTCCAAGACCGACTTCTCCTTCCGCAACTTTACCGGTGGGCTTGCCGGGCGTCATGTCAACTGGTTCTTGAGGACCTTTTGGCGCGCTTGGTTCGACCTTGACCGCGTGGGCCTCGAAGCTAGTCGACGCGACTATCTCGAGTACAAGTTTGGTAGTGTCCTAAACATCAACACCCGTAATTACCGTCTCGGTCACATCCCCTACTACATCTGGGTTGGGTGCCAGAAGAAACCCTTCTCTTCTACCAGTCTGCCGCATGAAATCATTGAGAAAATCGATGCTCTTGCCACAGAATCGCCCTACCTGTGCCCTGCCAACTCGGGCGACGCTCTCACTCGCGCCATTGAACGATCGGCTCCCGAGATTCGCTCCAAGGCTTTCATGGCGGCCATCCAGAACCTGTCCGCAAGTCTGCCACTGCCCTCTTTCTTCTACCAGAACCATCATTGGCGCATCTACTACGACGACCAACTCCAGAAACATACCCAGTTCAAAGATGAGTACATCTACGCGTTTACATGGGAAGATTCGCGAGTCGACGAGCACCTTCTGAAGCTCGGCTCTGACGACGTGGTCCTGGCAATCACCAGCGCCGGTGACAACATCCTCTCCTACGCAATGCAGAGCCCCGCCAGAATCCACGCCGTCGACCTGAACCCGACCCAGAACCATCTCCTCGAGCTCAAGGTCGCCTCCTACACTGCTCTTCCCTACGAGGACTTCTGGAAGCTATTTGGAGAGGGCAAGCATCCCGATTTCCGCTCGCTGCTCCTGAACAAGCTCTCTCCCCACCTCTCCAGTCGCGCCTTCCAGTACTGGCTCAACAACGTCCACGTCTTTACCAACACCAACGGTCATGGCCTCTACGACACAGGCGGCTCCCGTCACGCCATCCGCGTCTTCCGCTGGATCTCGCGCGTCTTCGGCTGCCGCGCCGCCGTCAAGGAGCTCCTCTCCACAAAGACCCTTAACGAGCAGCGCGAGGTCTGGCGCACCAAGATCCGCCCCGCCCTACTCTCGAAGCTCGTCTGCAAGCTTGTCGTCAGCCAGGAGAGCTTCCTCTGGGCGGCCCTCGGCGTCCCCAAGAACCAACTGGCCATGATCGAGAACGACCACGCCGAGAGCGAGGCCGTCCGGGGCCCCTCCCCGACCGCCCGCAAGGTCCGCTCCCACGCCATCTGGCGCTACATGGTCGACACCCTGGACCCCGTGGCCGAGCAGACGCACATCGCCGCCAACAACCCGTACTACCACGTCTGCATGACGGGCGACTTCACGAGGCAATGCCATCCTGACTATCTCTCCGAGAAGGCCCACATCAAGCTCTCGCGTGCCAACGCCTTTGACGGCCTGCGCATCCACACGGACGAGATCGACGAGGTCATCAACCGCATCACACCCGGCACGCTGACCGTCGCCGTTATCATGGACAGCATGGACTGGTTCGACCCCGGCGCCCCGGCCGCCGCGGCACAGATCACAAAGCTCAACCGCGCCCTGAAGATGGGCGGACGTGTGCTGCTCCGCTCGTCGGCGCTGAGCCCTTGGTACGTCAAGGTGTTTGAGGCCCACGGCTTTTCGCCCAAGAGGGTTGGGGCTCGTACGGACGGAGCTTGCATCGACCGTGTCAACATGTACGCGTCGTGCTGGATCAATACTAAGGTTGAGAACCTTCCGCCGCCGACCCCTGAGATGGACCATATGGGGGGATCTGAGATCACCAGTTTCTCCCTTTGAGCGCAGGAGAACTGCGCCTCTCGGCCGACGTGGGAATGAAAGAGGGGCAATGGCTCACCTGGTCGGGTCTTGTAACTGCGGCCGCATGTTACACGGGTGTTGCTTGTTCGGAGGATTGGTTCGAAATACATGACGTAAATATGATTCACAAGGTAAAGAAAACTCTGAAGAATGATACTTATGAAAACACCATAACTGTGATTCAGTGAGTTCCTGGCCCAATATTACCAGATTCCATACTAGTAGAACTTGGTTGTGGAAGAGCCTCCAACTAGATGCTTGATAAACCCCAAATATCGTTGAGGTTTCTTTGATGGCGAAATGCAGAGGTGATTCCTTCGTGGTGAAGACATTTCCGCAGTGACCGAACTCGTGAGAGACCCTCAATCAAAGCATGTGACAAGGAGGTATTCCACCTAGTGTTACATCATCGTGACGACCTAGATCCCCAGCCATTTACACAGCATCTAGTCATCGCCATTGGTTGTTCAGGACATCTCTCCGTCGACTACTTCTGCGCCGAAAATCGAATATGACGGACCGCATGACAGTGATATGATCTGCTCAACGTCGTGGGCAATCACCCGTCTCAGAAAGACAAACACGAGGCTCTGTATCGTTCTACAGCCGCTTCACTCTTGACCTCACGCGCTCGTGGAACTGCCGCGCCAGCCTCATTGACAAAGAATCCAAATTTGCCTAGACTGGTGATTATACACTGGCCGTCCCAATTCTAAACCCTGGCGCCCCCTGAATCACACATACAGTAAGCCGACTTCGGTGCCATTCCTCTGGCACTGGTATTCTAGCGTAGCATCTCCGCCTACCCTGTCGTATCCTTGGGCCCGTCCGCAATGAGCGATACGCACTCTCGGACATTATTCCCAAACAGTCAGCGGCTTTGATTTTGCCAACATGACAACGACAAGTCCATTCCTCTCCGACTTAAGCCTTCCACAAACGGGCGACAGCTTCGGTGACGCCAACGTCGCTGGTCTCGAACTCGTACAGGCCGAGGCCGACTAGCGCGGTGGCCACGTTCAGACCCCACATGGTCGCCTTACGCGACTTGGGGTAGTGCTTGGTGGGGACGTAGTCGATGATGATGTTCTGGAAGCCGGTGTGGGAGTGGATGAGGATCATGGCGCAGAGGACGGCGTCGGTCGTCGGGTTCAGGGAGCCGGCGGCGAAGGGGGCAATGGTAATGGGGACGAGACCGGCGGCGAGGATGCGGTCGAAGCTCCAGTGGTAGGAGCCGTGGGCGGGACTCGGGGGAGGAACCGGGGCAGGGTCGTTCACTGGAGAAGATTATCACGGGTTAGGATGTCTGACGCGAAGTTTTGGCTTTCACGTGGTTTTTCGTACCTCCACCCTGAATGACCTCTGCAGGAACGAAGTTAGCAATGGTTTTTGCGTGCATTGATAGAAGAATATGGTATTGAGACGTACGAGGACCGACGGGCAGCAGATCCCTCTTGGCGGTTGTGTGGAAGGCGGCGACTCTCGACGAATTCTTGACAAAGGCGGAACGGATCGGGGCCGCCTGGGCCATGCGGGCCGCCGTGGCGGTTTGCCGGAGAAGAGCAGGGCGCACAATCGAAGCCATGGTGATCGCTGGAATTCACAGGCGGTTCAATTGGTGTTCGCAGGTGGAGGGAGGTGGACTTTCGTTGTTGGAGGCTGAAGAGTGGGAAGATTGCTAGGCTCGAGTGCCGGAATCGATGATGTCCACTTAGCCGAGGGTAGGCACAGGTCCCGGATCGCGAAGACGGCGTCTGACATTGGAAGGGTCATGATTGGCTCATGACCCTCCGATGCCCCCACGTGATTTTAGTGGACGAAGAAAGTCGGCATGGGCCGGCGATCGGGCCAACGTACATGCGCGACGAGCGTTATCGTCAATGCGATAAGGGAAATTTTGGAGCTTGGGGAGGATCAGTTGCGCGACAGCTTTCGGTTGCGATGTGTCGGTCGTTCCGCTGATGGCAGGGTTGATCCTCAGCATCCTCAGCTTTCACCGTTGAACTTTTCTTAGCCGCTCTTTTCCAATGCATTCGAAAACACAGAATTCTTAAAAGGCCAGCACACATATCCATCATGTCGTCGACGTTGGTGGCCCGCCTCCCCGAATTGCGGCGGAACATTTGCATTCGATGCGCCGGGCTTCCAGTAACCAATTTTAGACAAAACCGAGCGAGATGGGTATCACAAAAGGTCGTGGAGAAGCGCAAGACAGGAGAGGAGGAGTGGGCAAGACGCGCCGAGGCTATTCAGCAGGGAGACATTCAAAATATCTGGGATGTCTTTGAGGAGAGAGGTTACGTCAAGGACGTTGCAGGGTGAGAGCCTTGCTGACGCAACCCGTTGCCGTTCGAGACAATGTTGCTGATCGGAGAACCCAGGCGCACACCACAGGTCAAAGAACTCTTGCGAACCAAACGAATAGGCGCATACGTTGGAGTCGATCCCACGGCAGCGTCCCTCCACGTCGGCCACCTGCTCCCCTTCATGCCCCTTTTCTGGATGTACCTCAACGGTTACACGGCCGTGTCGCTGGTCGGAGGCGCAACAGGCAGGATAGGCGACCCGACGGACCGATTAAAGACCCGCGAGGTCATGGCGAATAGCGAGGTTTCGATGAACATCACCAAGATTCATTACCAGCTGAAGAAGATTTGGGCAAACGTTGAAGCCCTGGGGCGCAAGTACGGCAATGAGCCGGATTGGGCGGCTAAGAGGCATCTTGTGAACAATAACATGTGGTGGCAGAGTCTGCCGTTGTACGATGTTATGAAGAGACTGGGCCGATTCATGCGGATAGGGCCCATGCTCGGCCGCGATACGTGAGTTTTCATACATGGGATAGCCCCCCTTCTTGCTTTCGGTTAAGTTGCTGACCCCGTACCCAGAGTCAAGAACAAGATGGAAAAGGGCGATGGCATGTCTCTCGCAGAATTCACCTACCCACTAATGCAAGGATGGGACTTCTGGCACCTGTACTCCAAGCTCGGCGTTCAGATGCAAATCGGAGGCTCAGACCAGTTCGGCAACATCGTGACGGGTATCGAGGCCGTCAAGACGATCCGGTCGTCAGAGGAAAATCCTAACATGCGCATGCCCGAGACCTGGAAAGATGACCCCATCGGCTTCACAGTGCCCCTCCTAACGGACAGCGCGGGTGTCAAGTTTGGAAAGAGCGCGGGCAACGCCGTCTGGCTCGACCCCTTCATGACGAGCGCCTTCGACCTCTACGGATACTTCGCCAGGAGATCCGACGCCGACGTCGAGAGGCTCCTCAAGCTCTTCACCTTTGTGCCCACCGCCAGCATCGAGAAGCTGATGGTGGACCACGCCAAGAACCCGCCCGCGAGAGTCGCCCAGCACACCCTTGCCTTTGAAGTCCTCTCCCTGGTCCACGGCGCCGACGTCGCCATCAGGGAGCAGCAGCAGCACCAGTTCATGTACAGTAAGGGGTCCGGCAACCAGTTTGCCGCCGCCTCCTCTCCCGAGGCAGCAGTGGCGGAGGGCAAGGACACCGTAACCCCCTACAAGGCCGTTGAAGGCCACCCGACGACCCTCAACAACGCGCCCAAGATGGACATTCAACTCCCCGAAAACCTCATCTACAGCCAGGGCATCGCGCGCATCCTCTACGCCGCGGGCCTCGCATCGTCCATCAGCGAGGGCCACCGCATTGCCCGCGCGTCCGGCGCCTACGTCGCCGCCGCGCCCGGCAAGGACATGCGCGGCCTGGTACCCGGCAACCTCGACTGGACGCCCGTCAAGCTCTGGTACCCGCAAGACGTGCCCAAATTCCTCATCGATGGCCGCGTGCTCATCATCCGGAAGGGCAAGCACAATGTCCGCATCATCGAGGTCGTCAGCGACAAGGAGTGGCAGGAGAGCGGGAAAGCGTACCTCGGCGAGCCCTTCAAGGGCAAGACACGCGTGCTGATGCAGCAACTCAAGAAGCTGGCCGCGGCCGAGGACCGCAAGCTGTCGCGCCGCGAGCTGGAGCAAATGGTTAAGGAGAAGATCGCTGCCGAGGAGGAAGAGGTCACCGTCGCCAATAACCCGGATATCAAGTTCCCTAAAAAGAGCGAGCGGCAACAGGCGTTTGAGGAGGGCAAGTCGCGGGAGTAGAGGAGGAGCCCACACCACAGTCCTCTCCATCTTTTTTTTTAAAAAAAAGTTTGATGTATCACCCGATACCATGTGCAAATATCTGTACAATGATCTGTACATTACCAAAACTAGAACAATGTAACACCACCATGCTCATGACGATATGTATGTTTTGACTTTGCGTCCTGCCACTCTCACTCTGGCTCGACAACAACACATTATCAACGATAAAACACAGTCAAATCCCCGCTCGGTACCGGCAAAGCCTTGAGCTTCTCCATAATCTCCCCGTCCGTGAGGTTCTTCTCCGTAATGATCTGGTCAAACGAGTGGCACCCGTCCGTGTACTGCTGCAGCGAGTCCCCGCCACCACCAGCTCTGGGCCTCGCCTGGCCCGTCGCCAGCCCCGCGAGGTACTGCTTGGACACGACGTACTTGTGCACGCGGTACAGGCACCCCTTGATGACGCCAAACTGCGCGAGCCGCCTCACGTCGACGTACCGCAGCACGTCGAACCCGGCCTCCTGGTGGGCGCGCAGCCACTCCATGACGCTCTTGCCCACGCAGAAGCTCGTCATGAGCTTGATGAGCATGAAATTGCTCACGCGCTGCCGGGCGTGGATGCACACGTACGCGGCGCATTCGTCGACGATGCCGTCCCGGTTGGTCACAAAGTCGTGGATGCCGGGCCGGGGCGCGTAGCAGCTCCCAAAGAAGAACATGTCGAGCAGCAGGATCGTATCGTAGTAGAGCAGGTGGCGCAGGGCGAGGGTGGCGAGGTCGAGCGAGACGTCAGCGAGCCAGGCGATGCGGCGGACGTCGTTGACCCCGTCAATGTGCGCCACCACCTTTTGCATCGTCAGGTCCCAGGTCTGGTCGACGATCTCGGCGAACTTCATCTTGGCGACGGGGACGTGCCAGCCTCGTACCTGTGGCGGGCTGGCGTGGTGAGGGAAGAGCTTCATATTGATCGTGTTTGCGTCGTCTAGTTCCGCGGTCAGAGTGTTTATCCCCCGGAAGAGAGGCAGACAGTGGTATAGTTGAGAGAGGGGGGGAGGTTTGTAGACCAGAACTTACCGACGGGAATCATGCACTCGCCATAGTTATTCAAATCCTCCTTGACAATCTCCAACAGACTCTCAATCGGCCTCCTCTCACCGGACCCTGATCCACCACCGCCCTCCTGGCTCAGGTACTCATTCTGCTTCTCCATCTCCTTGAAGGTGACGGCCAGCCGCCGCACGACGGGCTCGTACTGCGCCAAGTCCGCGTCGGCGTCCAACACCAGGCCGAAGTTGAAGATGAACTCGTTGCGCTGGTACTTTTGGTGCGGGATCAGCACGGGGAACCCCAGCACCGCGTACTTGCCCTCCGGGTCCTGCACCGTCATGTACCGATTGAAGAAGGCCTTGCGCGGGACAATGTACTCCTGCATCACCTCCCAGTCAATCAGGGGCGGCTTTGTCGTCAGCGGCGCACCGGAGGACGGTGTGATGCAGCCGGGCGGCGACTGGGCCACGATGTGCGGGCCTGAGTCGCTCAATGATTAGCATTCAGGTTCGAGAGAAGATGTTGAGAAAGTTGGCTTGAGCGCATTGCGACTCGGGCAACGATTGCGTACCCTCCTTTGGAAAGAACCTAGCATAGAAGATACCTTGGATCATTTTCGCTACATCTTATTTGAACAGGTTACTGTGAGAAGGCTGATGGATTCAAGCCATGAACCGCGGGCTGTGGATGGCAGTGAGTTGAGTTTCTTAGTTTAGTGACGCTACGGCGGCGCCGATTTCTGGGCCGGCACACTTTGATCGCCCGGTGCCGATCTAAGCCGCACCGCCCCGGAGCTTGGGAATGACCATCGATCTAAGTCACTCCTTTCCCCAAGACGCAATACATCAATTTCGCGTGACCAGATGCCAGCATTGACAAGACTTCACATTGTCTCCATCGTTACAAGAAGACCGGGATATCTAATACTGAACTTTCATAAACATCATGCCTGGTCAATTTTCCTATCGCCTCGGAAACTGCCAGAACCAAAGTGCGTGGCAACTAGGTATGGTATGTACTTCCTCCTGTATCCAGTCCACAGGCTATTAAGTCATGCGTCCTTATGAGACGCTTCCTGCCACTATCCTGCTCTCTCTCCGTGTCCTGCATTTCAAGTCATTATTAGCCACTGAGAAGATGCTCAATAGCTCCTTGCACGCTACCACCACTCCGACGCAGAGCGGCCACATTCCTGTCAAAGTCGAAAAAACCCATGTCATTGAGCTGGCGCAGTTGCTCGGCATAGCGCTCCTCGGGAGGGCGGTTGTCCGGGGGAGCCGGAGAGCCTCCACCAGCAGCGCCGCCTGCACCGAGACCCCACATGCTCATCATTTGCTGCATCATCTCCGGGTTGATCTGACCAAAAGGAGAAGCACCAAAGGGGTTTGCGGGGGCCTGGCCTTGGCCCTGGCCCTGAGCTTGGCCCTGAGCTCCGTAAGGAGGGGGGGCAAACAGAGCAGCGAAAGGGTTGGCCGGGGGCGGACTCGATGTAGCGTTTGCGCCCTGCCCGCCCGTTGCCGTGCCCGTTGCTCCAGCAGCTCCGGCACCAGTTGTAGTCTGCGCATTATCGCCAGTCGCCGCGCCCCCACCAGGAGCTGCGCCTTGAGCACCCGATTGCTGAGGCGCGAAGGGACTGCCAGGACCGAACAGCGCACTGAGATCACCCAGTCCCTCCATACCCATCCCGCCAGCGCCTCCGCCGAATCCTGGGAAACCCGCGGGGAAACCGAATGGGTTTGGAGGCTGGGCTGCGTTGCCGCCGCCGGCCGCAGCTTCGGCTGGCGTGGTGTCGGTGGCCCCAGGCGCAGGGAAGGCAGCGTTGCCGCCCCCTCCGGCCATGTTGCGCTGCATTCTCATGACATTGCGAAGCATGTCTGGGTTGGTCATCATCTGGCGCATGAAGGGTGACTGGATAATCTCTCGTGCGTTGGGGACATTACGAAGGTGCGGATTGCTCTGTATCATGTAGTTGATGAAGTCAGGGTTGTCGAGGGCAGCGTTCATGGTCTGGAGCATTGAGGGATCGGAGAGCATCTGGGCCAGCTGGTCGTCGGAAGGCGGGGCACCCATCTGGAAACGTAAGATTAGCCTGTGTACAGCGGAATTCTTTGTGGTCCCGCAGAAACTTACTCCTCCGTCAGCTCCAAATGTCTCGCGACTGGGCAGGTTAATGTGTCCGGCGTATCTGGCTCCGGTGAGGCCAGCGAGAATGTTGTTCGCTGTGCCAGCGGCCATGTTGGAGGGCACGGCGGGGGCGGCAGGTGTGGAGGCTGAAGCGGCGGGTTGGGGCGCTGGGTTGCTGGCTGCGCTCTTGACCATGTGGATGGTGTTGTTGGGCTTGATCTTGTAGGTGGCGAGTGTGTCGTCGTTCTTCATTACGCGACCCGAGTAGATAAGACGCTGGCGCTCGACGGGAACGTTTTCGAAATCCTCGCCGGCCAATTTGGTCTTGAGCTCCAGCACGGAGGCAGATTCAGACATGGTGATGGTGTGGTTGCTATCTTGGCCCGTCTTCACCTTGAAGGTGACCTGGGCATCGGCGGTGCCCTCTGCGTTGTCGGCCATGACCTCGTATGGTGCGTGTACGCGATCGTTGGAGGTGTTGAGTCTGGAGGCGACGATTGGATGTGTACCTAGTATACGACGGCGGCTTGGTATGGGGAGGGCCTGAGAATGGCTCGTAGGGGTGGACGATAGGCAGAGCCGTGAGGTGTTGAAGGGAAGTTGTTGGCAAGATGCGGACAGAACAACCGAATGCGAGGTCAAACCAGGGCAAGGTGGAAGTCAGTTAGGCAGGTGGAATAAGGTAGGTGGCCGGTTAGGAGCTGCGCAGGATTGGGTGTTTGTCGTTGGTGACGGTAGGTGGGCTCCAATGATGCAGTCGGGGAGGGGCAGCAATCGAGCATGGGCCAATTCTACCTATGCTGCGCGGACTGCGAACGGGATACGCAATAAGGTAGAGAGATACGGCTAGCGCTGGGCCGTGCTCGCTGGTGCTGTCGCTGTGCGGCGTGGTGACTCGTGGGCCTGGCCGCCTGGACTGTACCGCTCAAATTAGGTAAGGAACCTCTTGCCGCAGCGCGCTAACGCTGGTGAGAGCGGGAGGTGCGACATACAGTGGAATGCCACAAGTTTGCGTTCAACGCACAGTATCCCACCAAAAATCCCCTAACTATAATAGTGAATAAAAACATGAATATAACTCTAATTAAAAAAATAAAAATATAGAAAAATATTTTGGTCAATATTATATATATAAAGAAGTTTTTACTTATTTGTATTGAGTTTTTATCAAGTTATATTAGATTATAATAAGCGTCTTAGTATTAGTTTTTAATATAGTGGGTTTTAGAGCATTTTAAGTGCTAATTACACTGTATTACATAGAGGCGTTTTAATTCACTTTATTTTCATTATTTTATATTATTATAACTCATTTAAAATAACTTACTTAAATATATAAAAAATAACCATAGTATATTTTATAAGCGAATAAATTTTAGAAATTTTTATATTGTTATATTAATACTTAGGTTCTTGAGATAATTAAGCTTACGTAAATAGTAGGTTAGTGGGTTTTGTGTGGTGCACTGCTAGTTGAACGCAGACTTTTGGCACCGTTCTGTACAAGGGTTGCTCAGTAAAGTCACACCTCACCTACGAATACCTAGCAGTTAGTTCCTTAGGCGGGCGATGGTACTCTCTGATGCAGCATAATCAGCAAGCCCAGAGGAGTATTTTTATATCTCTCATATCAAAGGCAATGACTGGCACTGTTCTATTGGAGAAGCCCAACGTGCTGGTCGCCCAGAATGATGAACAAACCCCCCGAACAATTAATTAAACACCCGGTAAATCGAAACAGAGGTCCTTCAATTCCCAAGCTAGAAGCGAGCATCCTAGCAGACCCCAACTTAAAAGCAGCCTCAGGTCACAGGCACAGTCATCTCTTCCATCGTCATCCACCGGATTCTACCTCGAATTCGTGATTATGATACAGTGTGACAGCTTAGCGCCAAACGACACATGAGTGACGATTTCTTTACCTGTCTGCCACGTAAGGTATGCAAGAGATATAGTCGCCCGGTATTGAGCCTTGAGAACCTGAGCATCGCCTAGTTCAAATTGAACCTTTACAAGTGTGAATCTGTCGACGGCAGATATGGCCATTCGTAGCTCATCAGCACAGGCCAGTTTCAAACCCGAAGATTTTTCAGATGCAGGATGCGGTTCAGGAATTCCGATAACATTAGCCAATGCCAGTTCATCACTTGAGGCCATCGCCACGCCACAGCTGAAGCAGAAATGACGATAGCAGCGATGCCGGGGACGCTGTATCTCACCAAGGGACTTCTGGAACTGCACGGGAACTCTAGGCGCTTGGGCCATGTAGCTTTCTTGCTCACCGACCCCACTCCACATCCCCGGAATTCACACACCGAGAATGGCCCCAAATGCAGCCAACTAGGGACCGCAGACGTTGCCTCGGCTCCCCCCCCTCCTCGGCGTCTCCAACACCCCGGTCCGGGGTAGCAACGCAACGTGTAGAGAAGAACCTCGAAACTACCGACAGCTAAGTTATTCAATCTTGGAAACTTGTAATCTCAACATACTCTCCTTCCATCTCATCCGGCTCATTCAGAAAATACTTACGTACGTACGCTCTGTCCAGCTCGGAACCATATACAAGCCTCAATTGATTTCTATCAAGCACTTAGACAGCCACAGTAGAGTTATTTTGACAATGCGCGGCATTCAGATCAAGGAATATGTCAAGGTGAGCTTCATCAGTACCACGATCACTCTGACGAACGAACAATATCTCATATGAATTCAAGTCTCCCAAAGACCTCCGCGTAACGGACCTCCCAGACCCCGTCCCCAAGAAGGACGACGAGTATCTCATCCAAGTCCACGCCACGGCCGCCAACTTTTTTGATATTCTCCAAATTCAAGGGAAATACCAGACGCAACCTCGTACGATCCCCTTCAAACTCCACACCCATCCTGTACACTGACAACGAAACACCCAGCCTTCCCCTGGACATCAGGCTGCGAGTTCGCAGGCATCGTCCTCAAAGCCCCCTCGGCGGGCGCAAAATACCCCGTCGGCGCCCGCGTCTTCGGTGCCACGCAGGGCGCCTTCGCCTCGCTGTGCGTCGCCCGCGAGAAGGAGCTCCTCCCCATCCCTGACGGCTGGTCCTACACCGAGGCCGCTGGCCTCTTCATCACCGCCCCGACCTCCTACGGCGCCCTCGTCGTCCGCGCGGGCGTGAAGCCCGGCGACATCGTCCTCGTCCACGCCGCCGCGGGCGGCGTCGGCCTCGCTGCGGTGCAGGTCGCAAAGGCCTTTGGCGCCACCGTCATCGCCACGGCCTCGACGCCCCGCAAGCTCGAAGTCGCAAAGGCCTTTGGCGCAGACCACGTCATCGACTACCGCGAGCCGGACTGGCCCGCAAAGGTAAAGGCCCTTACGCCCGGTGGAAGGGGTGTAGATATCGTCTACGACCCCGTTGGCATGGTCGACGCCAGCACGAAATGCACGGCCTGGAATGGCCGCATCCTCATCATCGGCTTTGCGGCGGGCAAGATTGAAAAGGTGGCTATGAACAAGGTGCTCCTCAAGAATATCAGCCTCGTCGGCATCTTTTGGGGCCAGTACGCCGTCAAGGAGAAGGAGACCGTCGTCAAGGTCTGGGAGGGCATCATGAAGCTCGTCGCCGAGGGCAAGCTGCGCGGTACCGAGTTCACCGACGAGGAGTTTGTAGGGCTGGAGCGCATTCCCGAAGCACTGATAGCTTTGGGGAGCCGGGGAACCTGGGGCAAGGTGGTCGTTAAGATACCGCAGGACGGCCAGAGCAAGTTGTAGAGCAAGTGTAGCAAGACTTGTCGTTTTGGACGCATAGAGCGAGACCTATCGAGATCAAACATTGAATCACCAACCTACGCAAATTTTCAGCATCACTCTCTTAGATGTGGCATTCGCATGTTGTGCTTCAAATTGTTCTTCTATTCACATTTGCCATTGCCAGGACATGCGCCAGAAGGCTCTCTCTCTCTCTCTCTCTCTCTCTCTCTCCGACAGTTTTATCATGAAATCATAATCATTCCCGTGTTCCCGTCTATTACAGCTCAGTTCACGACCAGCTCAACCAAACGCAACTGCATCGCTTCCTATGCGCCCGTGATCTGCGTCAACGACCAGAATTTCTGCAAAACATCCTTATCCACGTTGATGGCCCAATCCTGCTCGAACTGCTGCTCGCCACCAGAGCGCTGGACGACATCCTGCAGCCTCTCCTTGACAAACCTCATGGCGTTGATCGTGTGAACGGGGTCCTTCGCGCCAAACTCCGTCTCCTTGATGCTCTTGGGCGTGTCGTAGTCGGTGGGCTCGAGTTCACCCCAGATGAGCGAGTCCGTGCCGTCCGTAGTGCCGTCCTGAAGCTCGGCAATAGTGCCCACCCACAGGGTGAAGTAGTCTTGCAACTTGCTCAATGTGAGGTTCTGCATCGGCTGCTGGAGCTCCAAGAGCCGCGAAAGGGCGAGGAGCGAGAGCTTCTGCCTAGGAAGATGATCCAACCCGTCGAGGTGGGAGAACCACTCGCCGCTGAGCCAGGCCCAAACCTGTTCCAGGGGCCCGAAAGATGTGAGCATTGTGACGAAAAGTGTCGGGTCGGCGATGAGGAGTCGCGAAAGAATTGCAAAGTAGTCGCGTTCTGTTATCGTGTTGAGCTTGCTGACCTTTCTGTTCGGTCCGGTCGTCTGATGGGCCTCCCAAGCATCGTGGAGAGCCTCCATAATCTTCTTCAAGAAACCAATTTCGAGAAGATCCTGCATGATCACCTGGGTTCCACCAAGCTCAGAAGCGGCCCGGATCAGGTATTCGATGCACACAGTGCCGAGTCTGACCTGTTCTCGGCTTCTCGAATCGAGAACGCCTGACAATGCGATCAAGAATGGACGCCGCAGTCTGTCTTCCATGACAGCCTGTGTGCCTAGTAGAATGTACGACTCGACTACGGATAAGGCCTGAGCAGCGGTCTCCGTTTGGTATTCCAAGAGGGGGAGTGATAATTCCGCGATGCTCATGATATCGGCGGAAACGGGTGGGTTGCTTTGCATGAGGACAGAGTTCCAGAGCTCCAGTGCCTCGTCAATCAGGTAAGTGTGCAAGTCGGAGCCCGGTTTGGCTGCTTCTGACAGCAACGGGACCATCAGATGGTGATACCTCTGAGAGTCACTGCCCATGGACATGACCAGTGCAGCAAAGATAGCGATGATGGCTTGCTTAATCATGTACTCCTCCGTTCCAGAGTTTTCCCAGATGCTCGGCAGGCTTGACATGATAAAGTCTGCAAACTGAGAGACATAATTCTCTAATCTTGTGACCAAAATCCGCATAGACTCCAGCACTGCGAGCTTGGTCTCGTCCACGTCGACATTTTGGATCAGCTGAAGGAGCTCATTGAGTACATCGGCTGCATATGGGAGGAAAGCCTCTGCGCTGAAGGCAAGCTCATCCACGATCCACCGCAGCTGACGCGCAGCTGTGATCCTGACGACAATATCGTTGTTCGGGTCTGCGGGGTTGAGAAAATGGCGGAACATTTCGTAGATGAGAGGTCTACTGTTGTCGGCAATCTTGACCGTAACCCATTGACTAACCATGATCGCGATCCGTCTGCGAAGAACCTTATAAAGGGGCCCTTGTTGTTGCGCATCTTGAAGAACAGTCGAGATCAGGAGTCTGTCGAAGTCGAAAGCATTCATTACGTTGGGTGCAGCCAACCCCATAGCCGTATACACTGCCTCCTTTGTAGCAATATCTGACTGTGCGTTTGTCGCGGTTTGGAAGTAAGAAAGCAAAGGAGGTATCATGAGTTCCTTGAAGTTGACAAGCAAATCAAGAAATAGTTTCTCGGCGCATGGGCGTACTTCCCACTCGTAGGCGTTGCCCTCACTCTGTTCTTGTTGCTCCCATTCTTCAGGGTCTTCCTCCCATGCATCGAGGTCGGCCTTTCGGAAGACAAAGAGATGTGTGATGATGATGCTTGCCATCTGGACTACAAAGTCATCCTTGAGGAGCTCTTGCTTGATGAGCGCAACAGCATCGTTTTCGTCTTTCTTAGCTTCCGCACTCCGGAACTTGAACGTCTGCTTGGGATAGAATGCAATCCTCAAGCATGCCCTCATCAGCAACAGACCCCTCAGCGCCAGTCTTTCAAGCAAAGGTCCCTCGACCTTGGACTTGGACTCTGACGGGCCCGAATCACCAGAGGACTGGCGAATGCCACCCGACTTTTCAAAAACTTCGGCAAACTTCGCAACGAGATCCCAGTAGGCGTGGACCAAGGGTAAAGAATTTGGCAGAACAGCGAAACTCGCGGGGTGCGCCTCTGACATATCGATGTGCAGCTTCGTAAATTGTAAGAGGTGCTTTCCTACCGTGTCTTGATAGGGCGCTGGAACTGGGGAGTCGTGGCTCACGAAGCCGAGAAATTGCCCGAAGTGATTCTGAGACACGGTCCAAAACTGTTCAACCGTCTTGTCGTTATGAGGAGCCTCATAGCCTACCACGAGCAGCCGTCGAATGGTTTTGAGAGAGATGAGACTGTTGAGCATAGCCACGTCGGCTGCATCCTCTTCACCACGGCCACTCGTGAGATAGTCAACCCAGATAGCTGACTTTTCGGTATAGATCTCTCCCAACAAGTACACCATTTCGGGGGTAACAGATTGAAGGGCAGTTTGGGATCTCCTGAGGCGAGCAGTACCTAGCTCCTTCACAACGCGAAGAAGAATCTGTAGAGCACCATAGAGATGCTGCTGATTCCCATTCTTGGAGGACCTGGCGAGGCCGATGATTTGCGAAAGCGCATCCGGCCAGTGCTGCGGATAGTCAATCCTAATGACTTTGGCGGTAACGAGGGAGTTGTGCAGCGAGAGTCCTGTTTCCTCCTCTTCGAGCGTGCCCTGGAACAAGCGTTGCCGGACTACATTCTTCTCTTCTGGTTCCAGTCCACCTTTGACGTGGGGGAGTAAGCGCCAGTACTTGTCGATTCCGTTCTTAAGCTGAATGACGGCTAAGAATCGAAGCTCGTGAGGAAGGGACTTGTCGAGGAAAACGGTCTGGAGACAGCATGTCAGCAAGCTGCTTGATCACAGCATGCACAGGGGTGGATTACATACCTGAAGAGAAGAAAAGTATCCTTTCTCTATTTCCCATGACGACAGCTGTTGCCCAGCGGCCTGTCTGCGCGCATAGTCGGCCGAAGTCGCGGATTCGAGAACGCGGCAGAGCTCCTGCAGGCCGAGGGGGTTGGCATCGCCGGGCACCTCGATCGCGGAGCTCATGTTGTGGTCTTCTTTATGAGCGACCCAGGCGTCGATACCGCAGTCGTTTGGTCCCAAGGAGTTCGGGGGTTGGTATCGAAGCTTCTCGTATTCGAGAAGCGGCGTGAGGGACGAAGAAGCGGTTGGAAATTTAGATCAGGCCCTCTTATCGCTGTGGCGGGGCACTGAGGTGGTGGAAAGGGCCGCCCATCGCGGGGTACCTTAGTGGGGCGTTTGAGGAGGGTGGGCGCTGTTCGCAGTTGGAAAGCGCAGGATGTCACTCCAAGCGTCATGACAAACTCTCCTGTCCTGACGACGCGCCACCTCCTTACAGGGCAAAATAAGGTTGCCTGCAGATTGGTATCCCACATGGTGAAGGATAAGAAGAATATGCTTCTCATAATGCGACAACTCATACAGCAAAACCTTTACTTGAACCTGTGCCATGGAATTCTACTTCACTATTATACCAACTATGGCTTGCCTCTGTCTATCGACAGGCCGAGGAGACTCGGAAGCGAAGAGGAAATTTATTGAACCAATACAGGCTCATTTTGAGTTACAGTTCCAAAGAGTGTCTTTTCCTTCTGTGGATATCTAAGCGTTGCATAATCCAAACACGAAAACTAAGCCTTGCTCGAAAAAACCGATCACTACTCAAGGGTTTTGATCCTTTTACTAGGTAACGTGTAGCCGGGCCTCCACGGAGAACGTTCTCGAGAAATCTCATGTAACTAACTCATGACCACATCAGTCCCATCATCTCACTGTCCAACGTTTACGTGCCCAGCACTCCAGTTAAACATCCCTTCCACTGTTCTTGGCTCAGGAAACGGAAACATGCCAGAATCTGGAGCCACGCCAGATGTTGTCATATCGGCTATGAAAGCGTCCATGCATGAATCCAACTGATTGATGTTGTCACGATTGCCGGTAACATTCAAGTCTCTCAGCACATCGCTGACTTCATTGCCAATGTTCCTAGCGACGGGCCACATCTCCCCGGCAACCTTGAGTACGCTGAGCAGGAGGTCAAGCTTCTCGCGCAGAGCCGGTGAATCAGATCCTCCGTACATCCTCGCATCCAGCAGCGCAAGGGCGGCCCTTCGCAATCCAATGATGCACGCAGGGCTGTATCGGGCAGGTGGTAGCGAGAAGTTGAAGAGACCGATAGTTGAGAGGCCTGCTTGGAGGGCGATTGAACATTCGAGCCACGGGTAAGACGAGCCAGAGCATCGTGGCATTCGAGGAAAGGCCATGTCGCGCGACTTGAAGAGTGGGCCAAGAGTGAGCAAGTCCCGAATTCCAAATCCTGACGCTTCCATGGGCAGCTGCATCTTGATTCTCAGGCTAGCTTTCGATCAGTATCATTACCCTTGACTTGTTGATGCGAACAAAGCAGACTCACCTGTTTGCGTAGGCCATCGCATGAAACAGAACCATGTCAACCGCGCCTCCCGGGTCTACCAACTGCTGTTTCCATTTTGGTAGGTTGATGAGCCAGCTCACTAATCTAGAGTCGGCTCTATCAATGGTGTTAGACAACAGTCCCGGTTGCAGTCTTGGCATGGGAAGTATCAACTCTGTGCTCAACCGGCAGAGATCGATGAGATACGTCCATGATGAATAGCTCTTCTCATCCATGGGATCTCTTGCACTGTAATTTTTCAAGGATAACGGTTGTGGAATCTCCTGTCTTTTGTTAGCACCAGATTCGGCTTCAGAGTGACGGTGGCCAGTTGTTCGCATACCCCTGACTGATATTCCCACTCTTCACAGGGAAGTTCTGTTGATGCAACAACGCCAGACAACATGAAAGTCGGCGAATCCTCGCGCATCGCACGCATGTTGCCCTGCCAGTAAAGAGCCCAGTAGGTTCTCCGTGAGCTCTCTGCCATGAAAGGATCAGATGCGGCATCTGCGAACGCCTTGTCTTGCATGCCGAGGTCGAGAGCCATCTGAGTCGCAGCGTCCATCCACCCCGCACTCAAGTCCATTCGACCCTCGCCGAAGGCGGCAACACTGAGGACGAGAAGTCCCTGTACTGTCCAACAAGTCATCGGCAGGCTACCACTTGCGAGACTAAATGCTTTCTCTCGCAGTTCCTCCGAGGATACGGCGTTCGAGAAGAGGGAGCCCACATAAGTAATGCAACTCGTCAGAAAATGGAAAGATTCGGGGTTGGATCGAATCCGACTCAAGAGCTGATTCCTGGGTAGGAGCCACGGATGGGTGTCGTGAAAGTTGGTGAAGTAAAGGTCGAAGAGGAACGAAGTCGGCGACGCGGTTTTCAAGTCAGGAATATGAGAACTCCTGGCTAGAGACCATCCGCAATGTAGCTTGTCGACTAAATTGATGGGGATATCGAAGCTCGCCACCTCGGGAGATGGAAAAGAGACTGGCGTGTCTGGGGAGGCTGAGGGGGGCCCGACAGGATCATTGATGAGGCTGCGTTTCTTAGCATCCCGAATCCCTCGGCGTGATTTTGCATAGTAGCAGGCCCTTTCCTCTAAGCGGCATCTCAGGCAGGTCGGCAAGGCTGAGTCGCACTTGACGTGCTTTGATCGACAGGGCACACAGGCGAGAGACGCTCTGATAGTGGCCTTGGACCTCACAGCGCCAGCACGTTGCTGCATATCTCCTGGGCTATTGGCTTCCCTTGGACGGGTACTGATGGAGAGCACCATCGTGAGCTGCGATGAACTTGGTAGGGCGTCGTGATTGGTTACATGAGAGAGTCAAATGTCATCTGCAAGAATCCTTCGATCTGGGCTCAGATCATCCAAGGAAGCCGCTGGTGTTTATGTAAATCTATGCCCCGACCAACAACGATGGCCGGACTCTCAGTTATCTTTGCCCCAGTCGATAAACGGGATGCCTCAATGTTACGTCCACATATTGGCCGGCCCGATCTAGGCAAGCAAGACGGCGGCCGGCGAGAGGCTGAATGAAGGTAGATGACATAACAGAATGGGGGCTCCGGAGTCCTCAACATGCGTGGGGTGTCTGGGCCGCCCGCCACTTTGCTATGCTCCGAGCATCCTCGGACACTGTTCTTAGAACAAGAGCCACAAAAAAGCGCGGTGAGTGAGTGACTCTGAGCCCATAAGTGAAAATAGAAGCATCTTGGTAAGCACCGTTGTGAGAGGCAAGGTATGGGCTGCGTTACGTCGGAGCCTTGTTGAGCCACACCTGCGTCCCGGTCGATTGGGCAGAGGATGTTTAGGCTGTATACGCTTTCCGGATTAGGGATACCATCATGCAGGTTTGGGGTTCCTCAAAAGTCTGCTGCACGATGTCTAGTCTGGGCCTCCCGCTCTACCCGTTGGTCGACCTGGGGACCCGCGTATGTAGTTGTCCCGATATTGGCCCCGGACGGATACAGACTTTCGTCGTATCTGGAGCGGGCTTAAGGGGGCAGCAATGTTCCATGGAAGCTTCTGGCTCAAAGCATAAGGTAGCTAGCTCTCTGCTCCTTACTCTTCAACATATGATGCGGAGCCGAGATTGGCTTCGTCACGACAGGCGGGTTCCTAGTCGAGCGTAGATTTCAGCATACTAGCTCTGGAGGCTTGCGGATTACGATCAGCTAAAATCTGGATCGCTGTGCCAAAGGTGAGGTGCTGAGCTTCAATGGCCTTTTCGTTGCTGAGTAACGTTACCATCGACGTGATGTGATGAGGAGCCAAAGGGCAGCGCCAAATTACGATGTGCGTCATTGGCTTCGCTCAACTCCGGCTGTCAGATTAGCTCCGTGTCTAACAGATGTTCTTGAACATAATAATCCAGAGTTACAGCAAGTCGCCGGAGGCAACAGGGCAAGAATCTGACAAGCGAAGAAAGCCCTGAGGATGCCTTGCAAGCCTCTCTGGCTGGTAAAGTCGAGAAGAAGGGTTGCTCGCGCTAGTCAACATAAGCTTGACCTGATCCTGCAGCTGGGTGGCCGGATGTTGACGAATCGAATGCAAGATCCTTTCCTTCTTCTCTCCCCTTGGCACACCCCAAAGCTGCGAAGCACTCTGCGGGTAAGGCAAGGGTCATCTCCCCGTCTCAGCATAGTGGCATAGTATAGCGTATGGTGTGTCGGGTATGTCCGTTTGTGTTCATGTCGACAACCATCAGTTATAGCAGAGAAGCGGAGACGACGCCTGTCTACGGTCGTTGGCGGCAGGGGTCGGTGCTTGAGGCGAGGTCATCTCAAGCACTGAACTACTCGCGTTGAGGTGGTTACACAGGGGTCCAGGTTGGTGACACATCGTCTGATGTAAGCCTGTCTTTTGCATCGCGTCTTGAGAACAAACAGCATGACAGATGTAGGTAGAGTGGTTTGTAAGACCACAACCAACTCGCCCAAAGTAGAGCTGCTTTGGTAATATTAAGGTACCTTGATGAAAGTCGGGGTTCAGTGGTCATACAGGAAAGACAGGGAGAGGCCTGGGCGCCCCGGTACGTCAGATGCTCCGCCGGCCGATTCTCGGCTCAGACCATCATCGCCCAGGTAATCCCCAGCCTGTCAGCGGCAGGCAGGGGAGTTGGGCCTGGTGCCGATGCAGGTGGGTAGAGCGGACCTCGGCTTTTCCTCCACTTCCCACTCTTGAGGGACCAGTCCTCAACTTGTCATCAACCACAGTGGGAAGAGGTGTGATGCATGGTAATTTGCACCTCACCACTACCTTCCACCACCCAATGCCGTCCCGATGACCTCGACCAACTTTGCGCAAGCGCAGCAGCGCCTGGCAGCACGACGACAAGCACGCGAAGCCAATAATGCTGCCCGACTAGCCGCCCAGCGCGATTCCTCACGCACCCGGGCCCAAATCGATCGTTTACCGTTCCCATTCAGCCGCCTCGGCTCAGCATGGGACTCGATATCATCGCAAGATGGCACTCGACCCGCCTTTAGAGTCGGACAGGTCGATGCGGAACTGCTAGATGACGAATTGTTAGAGTTGCTCCGCGGCCAGGTTGGCGATGCACTCAAGTACTTCGCCGGCGGCCATCTGAAAGACGACTGGTCTGCCGAGATTCTTCTTGCACTCCGCGCCATTCTTTTCAAGTTAACGGTCTGGGATAACGACGCGACTTATGGCGCAGCTCTACAAAACCTGAAATACACGGATGCGCGCAAAGACGGCTCGGTGCTTGTTGCGCCATCTAGATGGCAAAAGTCATTATACGGATTGGCCACCGTATTTGGGAAATACGGCTGGGAGAAGTGGGAGAACTGGCTGCTTGAAAACGACGATGGTTACAGCGACGAGCCCAATCCTCGACTCCAGAGGCTGTCACGTATGACATCCCGGATCACGACGCTCCACGCAGGAGCAGCCTTTGTCTCGTTTCTCGTCTTTCTGCTGCAGGGAAGATATCGCACTCTCCTCGACAGAGTCCTACGGATGCGCCTGGCTCCACCGACCAGCCAGGTGAGCCGCGAGGTGTCCTTTGAGTACCTCAACCGGCAACTCGTTTGGCACGCCTTCACCGAGTTTCTTCTATTCATACTGCCGCTTGTTGGCATTAACCGGTGGAGGAGGTGGATCTCAAGGACATGGCGCAAGACAAAAGAGATCATCGCTACAAAGGGAGACGAAGAGACATCAGCAAATGGCGAATTGGGATTCCTGCCTGAACGCACATGCGCTATATGCTATCAGGACCAGAATGCCCTTGCAAGTACAGAAACCGAGATCATGGCAGCGGCTGCATCAAGTGGTGTCATTGGCTCAGCTCAGACCGACATCACCAATCCTTACGAGACCATTCCTTGCGGCTGCGTCTACTGCTTTGTTTGCATAGCAACTCGTCTAGAGCGGGAAGAAGGTGAGGGTTGGACATGTCTCAAGTGTGGCGAGCTCGTCAAAGAGTGCAAACCATGGAGCGGCGATGTTTTAGAGCCACCGAAGAAATCACCAACTACCAAAGTAGTGGCCTTTTTAGATGAGTCCAAGGATGTCGAGAGTGACGTCGGCACGGAAGACAACGCTGATAGCGAAGAAGTCGAAGGCATGAACAGCACCGAGTTTATTGACGTTTCTCGAGATGAAGACTACCCTGACGATACGGATACTGGCGACTCAGAAGGCTTCGAGGAGACCATGGACCAGGGCGAATGAAGAGGTCATACACTACCACGTTGTACACTATTGCAAGGCTTAACAGGGCGCTACACGAGGTCTTCCATTTTCAGCACCTTAATCCAAGGATAGCAAAAGCAAGCGATCATCAATATGCAAGGAGTTGCCCAGAGTTCTCAGAGACACAGGTGGATATGAGACGGTCTTCCAATACCCATGAAGAAATGAACGTAATGCTTTATCAAACGTCTTAATATCACATCTCAAGCTCATCTCCATTCTCTCGTGCAACTTTCCGGGGCCGGGGGCGCATCGGGGGGCAAAACGTGGCCGAGGCCCCACCGCACTGCCAACGCACTCCATGCTCGCCCAAAGAACGCTAGCGCCCGCTGGACAAGGGGGCTTGGATCCGCCGTGCCCACTGAGATTTCAGGGACCGTCCCAGGTACCTGGCGGCCTTAGCGTCACAAGCGCACTGAAATTCCAATTTACGCTGGTTCGTCTGGTATTCCTCCACCTCTCACCACGATCTGTCGACGCCCAAACACTTCGAGATCCGCGACGTGCACTTGTATAAGCAGCGCAGCGCCTCGAGACAACAACGCATATTCAAAGACGGTGTCGCACGGCTCTTCATCAAAGATTATAGAAGCGCGTCGACTGAATGTTGAACCAAGAAAGCAATCCAAAAGCCTTCGTGCAAGCCGAATAAACGAAACAATAACATACCCAATGTTGCAAAGATTGAAGAACAACCTGCCGAACCTCAATCATTCAAGCGATGCCGAGTTTCTTCCAGTTCACTCAAGGCAATGAGTCCCGCACCCGCCTCACGAGCGACGCCTCTCCTCTACTGGGCCGCTTCCGCGCCGTACCCCCGCGATCCGACGTCCCCAGCCGCCGCCGCCGCTCCAGCACCCTCGGCTTGTTCACATCCAACAACCGAGGGAGCGTTTACGTTGGCTACGGCGCGCTTCTGTCTGCTGCCGGTCTCGAAAACCATGATAATGATGCTGCTAGGGGCGGCGACTGGGAGGAATTGGGCGCGTGGGAGCGCATTTGGCGCAAGATCTCCAACGTCTGGGTCGAACCGAAACAAAGTGCCGTCAAGGGGGTTGTCGATGTGTGGTGGAGTCGATATGGAGTTTTGGTGGTGATGCCTGCTGTTCTGGTATGTTGACACCTCAACAATAGGACGAACCGAAGATTGGGGTTATGGGTCTAACACTGGCGGGAATTTAGGCTATTGCGTGGTGCGCGATACCGTTCCCAAAGTACTCTTTTCCTGGCGAGGACGACGACGATCGAGGTGATCCCGTGCCAGGGTCTGGGCGAAAGATACCTGGCCACGGAGAAGCAAGAGTACAGATCAACTTTTGGTTCTTCCTATTTGTGTACTATGGTTTCTACAACGTTACGGCTCTGATATGGATCACCAAAGTCTTCAACCTATACAGTTTGAACTGGTACGCCCCCCCCACCCCATCTAGAAGCACACCCACATGCTTACACACACGCAGGTGGCCACAGTCCTTCGGCTTTCCTCTCACCATGTCTATTATTGCCCTCATCTCGATAGCAGTCCCAATCCCGGTCTACCTCATTCCGGAGACGCGCTTCCTCACCGCCCACAACACGGCTTGGATCTCCTGGACCTTCATCGTCATGGCCATGCCCGTGACCATCGCCTTCTGCATCCTTCTCACCTCCCAGCGGCACCTGAAACTGCGCCAGTCGCTCTCAGAGACCCAACGCATCTTCACCACGTCTTGGTGGACGGGCGAGGCCGAAGGGAGCATTCCCCGGCGCGATAATCGCCGCCGGCCGAATCTCAGCAATGGCTCCTTCGACCCGGACGCGACACTCCAGGTCGCCGCCGAGCAGTCTCGCAACATGGGCGGTGTTAGGATGCGCCGTAGGTGGCTGCCCGCCAGTTTCGTCCGCTTCATCTGGTTCTGCCTGGCCCTTTCTGTTGGGCTCATGGCGTACGTGATAGGAGAGGCCTACGCCGAGATTTACTTGCGGACGCTGCCTCACAACAACTTGGAGACCATTGTGTACGTCTACAGCTGGATTATCACGGTGCACCTGCTTGATGCCCTAACTGGTTGGCTTCTGGGTATCCGCGAGGGCGAGCGAGTAGGCAGCTACCCCCTGAGCTGGGTCTTCAAACTGTGAGTGTATACCTTGCCTGAGTGAATCCGTAACGGCACCTACTAACACCACGATTCAGATACTTCATGCTCACCTATCAAACCTACGTCCGCGCTCTATACGCGCGCCTCCGATCCCCAGAGCAATTCGTCTACCTCCAGATCCTCTCCAGCAGCACCCTCATCATCCTCACCCCGCTCACAATGTCCCGCCTCTACCACCGCATCACCGTCGCTCTCAACTTCACAGACCAATCCTACGCGTCATACCAAAAAGTCTGCACCCGCAACGTCTTCATTCGCTTTCTGGCCGAGAACGTTTCCATGGCCGCCTTTCTCGGGAGCGTTTTGGTCTTGCACTTTGGGCCCAACAAGGACGTCTACCCGTACTTCGCCTTTGACGGCAAAGTGACGGGCGACGACTACGACTACGACTTTAAGCTCACCTTCTGGGCCTCGTCCGTCACCTGGGCGTGCGAGCTCGTCGCCTCCGTCATCGTTCGCGGGCTCATTAGCTGGTTTTTTGGTGTCGACGTCGGCATGGAGGGCAAGCTCGACCTCGCCGTGTGGCCGGAGCTGCTCCCGACAAGCGTGGCTGTCATGTTCCATGTCCTGCAGAACATGTTCTTCTCCATCATCCGGTTGCAATTCCACTGATGGAAAAAAAAAAAAAAAAAAGAAGCAATCGAAATGCTCAACCCTTCAACCCAAACCTTGTCCGGCTTCTGCTGGTTCTCTATTCGGCTCACGCATGCCGGTATCACCCTATCTTATCAACACATCAAACAGTCGTTTCCCATTCTAGAGGCGTTATCCAAGGTCGTTTAGCGGTTTCATTTTTTCTCGGCAAAAACGCCCCCTTTTTGCTGGGTGTGTGACACGACATCCTGGGTGACTTTTCTCCTTCAGCATCAAGCGATAAGAGAGAGGGAGGGAGAGAGTGAACAGGCGCACGGGTGGATAACAACTCTTTTTCTCTCTGCCCTTCTCGTCTGTCTCCTTCTCCGGCTTTTATTCTGCGCATAGGCGTATGTGTTGTCATTTTCCTGTTCTCGTTCAGCCCGCGTCTGTTTCTCTTGGCTATTGGTGCGGAACGACAAGAACTAAGAAAGATACCCCAGTAACCCCCCCCCCCCCCCCCCCCCCCCCCCCCCCCTCCCCCCCCCCCTCCCCCTCCCTCACCCCTCCCCTCTTCATCAACATCCACCCACAACCCCCACACACCCCCCCCCCCCCCCCCCCCCCCCCCCTTCAAGACCCCTCTCTCCCTACGTTCCCCTGTTCCCAGTCTATCTGATCAACTATACCAACTCATAACAACCCCCACCCCTCCTTGGCATGATTTATGAAGGACACATTCTACTTCTTTTTGGGTAGAAATCAATATTAATAGGTAGAATTAATGATGATCATATTAGACGATGCAAGAAGACCCTCTATCGGTGACTTGATGCGCCTCGATAGTCAAACCGCTTGGCAAATGTGCATCATCTGCAGGAGACAGAGGCGAGATGGCTGACTCATTTTGGGCTGCCCCTACGCCCCTACGGAGTCGGAGTAGTTGGTGTAGAGTCTAATAAGAGAAAACGTCATTCCAAAGAGAAGCACTCTGTCGCGGACTGCTTCTTGTCTCCCAAGGTGTCAGCTATTGATTGACTGGGAATTCGTTGGCCGTTGAACTGAATCGGACACCTGCATGATGCTGTCCTACCATCCCTCCTCCGGCCTAGAACCATGACACCCTCTCTCTCTCTCCCGGGCGCGGCGAGGCCTGTTCGACGGCGACTCGGTCAAGCTATGGTGCGGCTCGCGTTGCCCACTAACACGACCGAGCCGCTGATCGGTCCTGTCGAGTCCCGCAGGTCGATAAACCGCACAGGCGCGTCCGATTTGGCCGGGCGTCCTCGGTACTACAAGCAGTTCAAGCCCCGTGGTGCGTCTGCGGACGACGACGAACTTGCCTGACGGGTCAGAAAAGCAAAGAAGCATCATCAGCGCGCAGAATTGTCATGGACAGCCGCTTCCCCGGACGAGTTGGAATGGAGACTGATTGCAGCCGACCAACACCTATTCAGATGCCAGGCCGGTTCACTTGCCACCTGGCACGAATAGGACATCGACCCGAGTGGTCTCTGGCTGCATCTTTTCCCCTCCCCCAAAAGTTGAGCGACGTCAGCATATAGCTACCCATAGTTGCATATTTTCATAGGCCTTTTTCTTCTTTCTTCAGATCATGGAGCCAATGATACCAGACGCAGACAGTAGCGGTGAGGGAAAGGTCGCTCGATGGCCGGCCATGGAAGACTGACTCATTTGCATCGACTATCCGCTAGCGGTGCCGGACTTACGGCATCTTCGAGCCTTTCCAAGCCCAAACGGAAAGAACAGAGGCCGTTAATAAGATATCCGGTTAAGAAATCTGCTCCCGGGAGGTTGCGTCGACGGGGTCCATTTTCACCTGTGCCGGAGCGTTTTGGACACCGCTAATGCACCCAATCTTGCTTGATGCTGCCGCCGGCCCCGGACATGTGAAGTCTCCCGTCTCCTATTGCGGCTACGAGATTCCCCGGCTCGCATGGCAAGCAGTCTGATGGATTACACCCGACTCATATTGTTGGCTATTTGCAGGGAATTCATGATGACTCCCAGCTGACCGAGCAGACCATTGTGTTTCATTGGGAAAGGTAATTGTTCTCGAGCATTCTGCGGAGGCTACTAAGTTCTTGGGGCTCCAGAAGAGTAGGTTGCTCGTCAATGACAACGAGGTACTGCGCCTGGCGTCTCCGTCTGAGCCGCCTGATGAAATTGAGTCCCACCATCCGGGGGCAGGCCGGGGCCCGATGGTAAATCATTGACAAAGAACATGATGGCTTCGGCCACTCAGCAGAAAGACCAGGGGTGACACTGCTTAATTGCGTTTTGAGGAATGGCTTCCAACCTGAGATGGGACGCTACATGCCTGCGCATGTATCATGGTTATTAGTAGTGTCCCCATCGTATGGTAATCAACCACTTGGCATATATGTATATATATTTATATGTATCGGAATCGGATTACGACCATAGGACGGCTTCCTGGTGTAATGATGCCTCATCGACCAGGCACTCCGTTGACAAAGCTTTTCCAAGCTTGGACCAAAAAGACGGATGAGGATCTTTCACAGGTTGACGGGAGAAAGAAGTATGGAACTCGGGTTCCAGACTGGGCCATCAGTGACTTGCTAGAAATAGGAAAGGGGGGTTCCGGGACGACGGGCGGAAATGATCGGATAAGATGGTCTCGAAGCATTCGGACGGAATCTGATTTATGGGGTTGCCAAGAAGTTGTCCCAGTCCATGACAAGGCCCAGTTTTCTCAAGATTCGTATGTGTTAGGACGGAGTATACATTGTAGACGCACACTGAGGTGCCGAGTATCCTCATGTAGGATTCGTGCATGGTTGACGATGTGGTGTGGTAGTGGGATGAGTCGGCGGCTGGTGCGAGCTCGGTACCTCATGAACCGGCGCCTGAGTTCAACAGAATATCCCAATTGATACGGCTCATTTCCTGTCGAGGACGCGGGGGCACAGGTTGTTCACAGGGGATCTTTGAGTTGTGATTCGACGGTCACCCTGGCCGTGGCCGTGACTCAATGCGAAGCGATGGCAGGATGTTGCGGCGGTTCGCCTGTCGCTCGGGATGCTTCTTGCAGGACAGGAATGGTAAGCGGGCGAGACCTCTCGACGGAACGAGTGGGGTGAGAGTTGAAAATTGACGGTACGGCACAGCGGTAGGACCTCTCTGGCTGCTGATCGACTAAATGGAAACGCGGGACCATGTTGCCTGTCGGACAGGTACGAGACAAGTGGGCTGTGAGATGTAATAAGCTCTCAACAAACATAAGGAACTCAACGAAGTACAAGTACATGAAATGGGTGCAGGTGAAGCACCTTCGAGCATTCCTGGAAACCTTCCTGAAAACCTGCCGCGGTGGCTTGATGGTTCCGGTTTGGGTCAGGTTTGAGCTTTGCTGGACCTGAACAAGATGCCCTGACGAGTCCATGCCGTGATGTATCTCTATAGACCATTGCCTGTATGCCATGCCAGGCATGTTACGATTGCTGTACGGAGGCACATGGGGTCGACCGACGTTCCCCTGTTGGCGGATGGAAATCGATGGTCCAAGGATCAAAGCCAAGATATCGGGTCAACGGTGTTATCCCTGCACTCTGTAATTGGCTCTGGAGGAAGAGGGAGATAGATACATGGGCCGAGTGCATCTAGAAGCAAAACGGGAGCAGAGGAGTTGTTCTATGGTCAAGTCCAAGGTATGGAGTGGAGGAACAAATCTAGGCCGCCGTTGTCCTAGGTTTGAGGGGGGCAAATTCAAAGAGGATGGGTAATCTTGTATCCGTAAGGGAAGGCACAATGCCATAGGAACGTTGCTCTGCAAGCCAACACCTCAAGGTTGTTGTTGTTGTTGTTGTTGCCGATGATGAATCCGTACTTTCCTTTCCCCTGCTCTCCCCTACCTCGACCTCGTCATTTGTTTCACTCTTCTCTGCTCCACATCATGTTCGTGCTCCCTACGATACATCCTTAGACTATTCATATAGGCCGCAATAAATTCGGACGTTTGAAGCAAGCTGAGATGTTGTCGTGATCATCGGGTCTTGAGACCTTCAGCGGTGGGGGCCGTCAAAGGGGGCCGACAGACGAGATCCAGAGTCACTAATTGATACGGCAGTATCCGTACCCTCGTTCGCAGCACCAGAGACCGCCATCGCCGCAACATCACCATAGCGCGAGCTGACTTTGCACCCAAGCCGACTGCCTACCCTTTCCGTACGGGGATTGCGGTGATGAAATAGCACGGCATGTTTGTACCACCTACACGCGCATGCAGGACGCTGCACCACATTACACCATTCATCGGTGTTGGACAGGGAAAAAGGCAAGGGCCCCGGTCCAAGGCTAAATGCCCTCCGGTTCTGGGGGTAGGTACTTGGTGCGGCACGTCTCGGAGCAAACCACACGTTCGCAACGAAGGTTCGTGTTGTCGACCTGTATCCGTAGCCCGGGCTGGTTTGCCAGTTCCCCGCGGCGCTTAACGAAGCTGCACCGCCGAGAACTAATACCTCGTTCCCCTCTCTTCAGGCGATGACCTGGTTTCCATGCGTACCCGGGCCACGTTTCCTGACGCGGCAAGGCAAGGAGGGAAACGGCCACATCAACGAAGAGAGCACAGCGAGGTTAGTGGCAATCAGAGGCGTGGATGTCCCGCTGTCTTTGATTCATTGGCCCAGTTGATATGCCATGCAACATGCAGTGGCTTCCTTGCGTTTGTGCTGGGCTGCCTGAAGAGGGTGAGACAGAGACAGCTTGTGTGTCCCGGAACCCTCTCTCGAAGGTGGTGGTGGCATTGTGGGGTGCTGCTTCTTCGCTCCCTGGTCCGTTCGTCCAAGGTCCCCTGCCTTGCGATATGGAGGGGTCGATGCTGCGATGGAGGGGCACTTTGACTGAGAGACATCCCACCTCCCACCTGCGCCGTTGCCGGCTTACCATTTGCTATTACACCCAGATACGATATCGTGCGACTTGTGAGACGAGAAGTAGCCCAGGAAATCCGTTCACCTGCGGGCAGCAGGCATCGCTTCATCTCCAAGTCAACGTAAGGCAGGCAAGTCCCTTGTTGAAATACAATGGGCTCCCAAGGTTGGGCGGCAATGAAAAGACAGAAAGGGCATCAAAGGCAGGGCTCGGAAGAGACAAAGGAAAAGCAAAGATAATGGATGCTCGCCATCCTATCTAGGCACATCCCGAAGAGCCTTAAATGAGCTTTTCCTATCAAGCCTTGAGCCAGCTTGGCCAAGTGCCCTCATCGCTGTCATTTTCGCTGCGGACCACACATGGAATCGACCTGCCCACTTCGCACCACACGTAGTGACACCCTACCCGTATCACAACTCTCCACTCCCTAATCGATGGCGCGCGTTCACTTTCACCATTCTACCTCACGCTACCTTCATAGTTCCTAGTTTAGTTTTTTTTTTTCTTCTGCCTTATTTTCCTCTTCCCGCCTCTGCTACCTTCATGATCCCTGGGGCCTGGACTGGTATTACCATCACCTCCCTAGGCATCCGTCCCCCTTCTGCGGGCCGTCTGCCAGCCTGCTTTCGTGCTTTCATGCCTTGTCTCACCCTCCACCCCGGCGAGCCGAGCTGGATTAGCCTGCCACTCTCCTTCCCACACTCTCTTCTCTCACACCTCAGTCCAGACGGGTACGAAGTACACACACTTATTCCCCCCCCCTCGGTCAGAATAAGGAACCGGTACCTAGTAACTCCGTAGTCCTAGCAGCTCCAATACAATCTCCACGTACCCCGAGCACATTGTCTACCAACATTACCGTTGTTCACCACCTGCCACTAGGTCCTGTCCCACACCCCTCCTCTCGCTCACACTCAGCCTACTGTGTTCTCCGGGATCCGACCCCAAAATTTTCTTCTGCCAACCTAGATACAGACTCATATCATTGCTTCCCAACCCTCCCAGCCAGACCTTCTTAATCCACCTGCTCCTCCCCTCTCCTCTCTTCACAATGTCCTCCGAACAACTCCCCATCTCAAACGACGCCTCTCCGGCTCCAATCAACCCTTTGGCCGCCCATCCCGTCCGAGGCACCGCCGATCTCCTCAACAACCCTCAAGATGCCCAGGGACGACAGCCCGCCTCCGCCACCGCCGCCTCCTCCGAACTCGCCAGTTGGAAGGTGAAGCTCACGGGCGCTCTGCGTCACTTTGCTGACTTCCCCATCAAGGGCATTGATTTTGTCGATATCATGCCCCTCTTCCTCGACCCCACCGTCCACCAGACTCTCGGTGATGCCCTTGAGCTGCAGGTCAAGGAGGGATTCCCGACTCTCCCCGACGTCATTGTTGGTCTCGACGCCCGTGGTTTCCTTTTCGGCCCCGGCCTGGCCCTCCGTCTCGGCACCGGCTTCGCCCCGGTGCGCAAGCAGGGCAAGCTGCCCGGCCCGTGCGTCACTGCCGAGTACCAGAAGGAGTACGGCTCCGACTTCTTCCAGATGCAGCAGGATGCTATCAAGCCTGGCCAGAAGGTTCTGGTCGTCGACGACATCATTGCTACTGGTGAGTTGCATACTCTGCGTCCTCAACAACTACCTCCCGCAGTCCCACTGACACCAGATAGGTGGTTCCGCGAAGGCTGCGGCCGACCTCATCAAGCAGCTCGGCGGCGAGATTATTGGCTACCTTTTCATCTTGGAGATCCCAGGCCTCAACGGACGTGAGAAGCTCGGCGACACAAAGACCATCATTCTCCTCGAGGACGCATAAAGCACACTATGGGGTGGGCCACATGGGCTGTGCAGATAAGCCCGGTGATCAGCACACATCTTCGACGGACAGGTAGATGTCTCCGATTCAACTTGGCACAACCTGGGTTCTCGAAAGTACATAGGTACCTGCCGTGGGAGGACTGACCTTGATGCCCATCGAGGTGTCAAGGTTAATGAGAAAGGGCCTGTTTCCTTGCAGCTTAACCTCATTTCGGCTCTCTTCCACACGAACATGCGCGAAAAGTGACATCGCGCCGGCGTTTTGGGTTACAAAAAGTAGGACGGCAAACTGATTGGAAAGATGAGACATAGACGTTATGAATGGAAAGACTCGGACAGGAGTCGATGCGCGCGATCGAGTTCTTAACAACACGAGCGCCTTGAATATAATGATGAGCAAATACCTAGTATCCACCTGGCCAACGTGGGAATGCTCAGCCTTCAAGACTTCGGTACCTTTCAAGTCCCACTCCTATCCAGAATTCCAGATGCTTGATATGCATGTCCAAGACATTGCGGCAGCCAGTTCGCGGGGTCGTCTGAGCCTCGTGTAAGTTGATTAGTCTTTACCAGGGACCTGAGGTGTGTGCAGCAACTTGCACGAATGCATGCTAGAAGTAAAGCGACGGAGAGGCCTCAGCAAAAAAAAAAAAAAAAAAAAATTCGTAAGTGCGTCTAATGTGCAAGAACTACTAGAAATTCTGGTGATGGCCTCACCTCGTCTTCAATGCCCCGCCCTAGCTGCACTTACCTGAGCGGTTGTGAGTAAGGCCCTTGGCAAGAACTCACGCCCACCTTCCATTCGGGATTCCACCTGTCTCTGGTGCGCTTCTCGATAACTCTGCATCTATTATCGCCCTTCCTTCCCAAGTCCAGGACGGCTGCTTTGGAACCCCGAGCTTTTTGTGATACTCGAATGCGGGTCGTAAGACGAGCGGAGGGGAAAAGGGACCGGACCATTCACGGATCGTCCTCAACCTGGATCTACAAGCACAGTGAGAAACCTACACCACAACCACTACGACTTTGGACAGGCTCCAAATAGCTCAGAACTCGGGATTAAACCAAACACAAGGCGGGATGAAGGCGCCACCAAAGAAAAAAAGGGCGTGCTGATCCATGATGTCACAACCTGCCGAGCGACCCCTCGATTTCTTAAAGCTGCCTTAATCGGGATAACCCCACCTCTTCTCGCCGCTCATCCTCGACGCGTGAGCGGTCACTGGGCGGGCATGCCTTTAGGTAGACCTGATTGGAACTTGTTACCCATTTTGGGACAGCTGTCTCGTTGGGGATCGTGGTACAGAACTGGTCTGCTTGGGTGCAGGGTTTGCTAAGCTGTGCTGTTCCCGAGTAGAATTAATAAGCTGTCCTGGGCTCAGAGCTGACTTCCGCGACGTTCAGGTGAGGCGGGGTTGAATGGAATTTATAAGCCACGGTGCATCTACCTACCTCTTTATATATGCGTGGGTATCTTTTGCGTCTCCAAGCTGCTGTCCATTTGCTGGAACTCTCGTGACCACACACATAGATCTTGGTAAATTTACGAAACTTCCAATATGACTCTCAAGCTTTTCCTGTAAGCAGCCCCAGGCTGTCCCAGTCTCACAAAAATGTCGTAGCTAATAATTTACATCGCAGGACGGGCGTCACTGGTATGAAATGACTTTTCTCTTTCTCTCTCTGTTTCTCTCTCATATTACATCAAATTTGCGAATCGAATAATGATCTCTTTTCTAACATATAAATTCAAGGCTACATTGGCGGCGATGCCTTTTATGCGCTCTACGAAAAGCACCCAGAATACGAATATTCCCTCCTAGTGCGCAACGAAGAGCGCGCCGCTCCTGTGAGAAAGGCATTCCCCAATGTCCGTATAGTACTCGGTGGCTTGGAGGACGCAAGTGTGATTGAAAAGGAGGCCGCGGCTGCTGACGTGGTTGTTCGTACGTTGCTGCCCACCGCCTCCCCCCCCTCCCCCACCCTCCCTCCCCCCCCCCCCAGCCCCCCCGGGGGGGGAGAGGGCGGGGGGGGTAGCAAGGGGGCGCGCGGCCCGCCGGAGGTGGTGCCGGCCGGCGGCCCCCCCCCCCCCCCCCCCTCAAGTTCTCCTTCTGCCCCGGGAACCGGTGTCGGGCAGAGATGAGAGATGTTAACATGAAGGATAGACACTGCTGGGTCTGCCGATGATGAGCCATCCGCAAAGGCCATTGCAAAGGGATTGGCAGAGGGACACACACCTGAGAAGCCGGGCTTCTGGATTCACGTCTCGGGCACGGGTATCCTGCAATGGGTGAGGAGACTATCCCCAAACCCTCTCCTTTTTCATCTCGAGGAAATATAGCCACTAATGCCAGAGGGTCGTTGCCCACAGTACGACATAAAGCACGAACGCTACGGCGAGGCGCCCCTCCCAGACCAAGACTACCACGACATCCGCGACATTGACCGCATCCTCTCCCTCCCAGACGAGGCCATCCATCGCGACATTGACAAGATTGTTCTCGGCGCCAACTCCCCCTCTGTGCGCACCGCCATCTTCGGCCCGCCGACTATCTACGGCCGCGGCCGCGGGCCCGTCAACCAGCGCTCGATCCAGGTGCCTTCCCTCGCGCAGGCGACGCTGGAGAAGGGGTTCGCGCCAGTGGTCGCGCCGGGCAAGACGGAGTGGGACAATGTACACGTGCGTGACCTGTCGCGGCTGTTTGTCACGCTCGTGGAGACGACGCAGGACGGGCCCAAGAACGCCGATCCGGAGATTCTGGGGCCCCGGGCCTATTACTTTGTCGAGAGCGGGACGCACGTTTGGCGCGACGTCGCGACGTGGGTTGCGGAGGAGGCGCATAGGCAGGGGTTCCTGCCGGCGGCGCTGACCAAGGAGGCGACGATGAAGGAGGTGTTGCAGAGTGACGGTAAGGCGAATGCCACGTGGGGGTTGAATTCCAAGAGCAAGGCGGAGAGGGCGCGCAAGTATCTTGGGTGGGAGGCCGAAAACAAGAGTCTCAAGGAGGAGATTGCCGATACGGTTGCTTTTGAGGCGACGAGGTTGAAGATTGAACCCAAGGAGAAGAAGCAGTAAAGTAGCACATTACAAATATAGGTCGATAGTCTCATATGAGCTGTTTTCTCAATTTCACTCATGGTCCAGACCGAGGCTTGATTTTTGGTTGTCGGTTGCTTTGAAAAAGGGGGTTTCGCCTATCAAAAGAGAAGAAGAGCATCATCTATACCTCCTCTGCCTCCTCGTGATCAATGGCAAAAACAACCGTCATCTCGACCTCGTTGCCCCAACCAGGGTGTAGCCCCATCTCCTGCCACGCCTTTTCGACATCAATCTCCAAGACGAAGTCGTGGCTCTTGCTGAGCGATACCGTGTGGACCGGAATCACAGAGTTCTGGATGCTGACGAGGAAATCATCCTCTATCGTCAATTCTGGCAGCTTCGAGATATAAAGACCTGTTTGTTTGGTTTTTTCCCGATCAGATTTTGTTCCTTCAACTTCACCAAAATGTGAGGTGGACTTACCGAGAACGCCGAGCGCCTTGAGACGAGTCTTGAGCTCCACCTTTCCATCGTGCCGCAACAGAAAGTCGCTGTTGAGTATGGCCGCCGCACCAGTCATCTTGCCCACCAGGCCCAGGTTGGCGGTCCACACCTTGCCCCTGGTCTCGCTATTAAACCCAGAGAGCGGGTAGGCGGTGAAGATGTCGTATCCGCGCACGTCGAGCGACACCGTGAGGGAGGACGCGGCCGAGCCGGAGGACACGGGCTCGCTGACTTTTCCCGACGAGTGCGCCCGGATGACGTAGCGCATGGAGGGCAGGACGCCGGAGAAGGCGGCGGCGAGCGGGATGATCTCCGTCAGGGGCCGAGCAGAGATGTTGAAGACGCCGAGGATCGGGGTGCCCGTCACGGCGGCGCCGTGGTAGCTGCCGATCTTGAGCAGACCGTCGTCGTCGTAGCCCGTATACGGGTCGATGGTCTTCCCGACCACGCTGGGTCGGAAGATGACGGTCTTGCCGCGGATCGTGGGACCCGTCATCTGCTTGATGAGATCCAGGTCGTACTGCCCAGGGACGTCGGTGATGTAAATGGGCCCTCCGCTGACGCAACGCGCCGCGGCGTGGAAGCCAGAGTAGTCGTGGACGGTCTGGAACATGTCCCAATCGGGCAGGATGTTGAGATGCTGTGTGAACAAGCTGTTGTGAGCGTTCGTCCAGACGTGCCAGGGGTGGGAAGCCGGGATTTCGGGGAAGAAGTCATCCGAGTTGCGGCACAGGATCGCGGGCCTGTTCCGGGGCATCTGGTTGTAAAACATAATCTGCGGCGTCTGCGACATGCAGGAGATGGTCTTGATGCTGAAGTGCCGGAGAGATGATATAGTCCAGGCGTCGAGGTAAGCATCGATGAGTTCACGGCGGGCGCTGGCCGAGACCCAGGTATCTGTCATGAATTGGGCGTCCGTCTTCACGCCGTCGATGCCACAGTCGACAAGGAATTTGTAAAAGTCGTTGTAGAACCTGTCAACGTCGTCTTTGTCGACCACAGTCATCTTACCTCCGAGGGGCAGGTTGCGTCGTTCGGCATCCTCCCGTATAACCTCTATCGTCTGGTACTCTTTGGCGATCTTTCCGTCCGGTGAAACACCCGCCCAATAACCTTCTTGTGTCAGCGTTTTTATGCTTCAAATACAACAAGGCGGCTTACCCAGAAGGGCATGCCAGACGGCAATGTGCTGGATGTGCGGATGTTTCTGTCGAATGTGTGCCACGGTGGCCTTCAGGCCTTGGGGGAAAGCTTTAGGCTCGGCTTCGAACTCGCACCAACCATGCTGAAACTGGCCATGTCCTCTGTAGTCAATTGTTTGCCAGTTGTCGTCAATGATGAGGCTGGAGACTCTGATATCGTTCTCGGCCAGCTTGTCGACTGCATCAAAGACCTTTTCGTCTGTGAGACGCTGCCCGAGAGCATTCCAAGTGCCTTGTCAAGCGAGTTAACCAAAAATCAGGCAATGGGGAAGAGACCGTAGGTTGAAATTTCACGATACTTACAGTAACCGAGTCCATCGTACCAGTTCTCCATCCACTCTGGTTTAACGCCCTCCTCGATCGCCTTCATCTCAGCCAACAGCTCGCCACTCGCCTTCTTCTCCTGAAGGATATACTGTCTAGCTTGATACATGACACAAGCATTTGCGCTCTCGAAGTTGTCTCCTGTTCCAATCAGGATGGTAGCAGGTTCTGATTTTGTGCTATCATTACGAGCCTGCAACTTGTAAGCATACAACTGTTCTGGTGAAATGGAGCTTAATGACGCACGTGAACAGACAGTTGCCCAGATTCGCCGTGGCGGAATACAGGCAGAACATGGTTGCCTCCACTGACGGCGAGGAAAACAAGATGCTTGCCTTCTGGACTCAGGAATGAGCAGAGGACGCCATCTTTATCGAGGTGAAACGTGTTCTTTCCGTGGCGAGGAGCCAGCCAGGGCGTCCAAATACGGATAAGAGCAAACCACCTACTACTGTCAGCATCCCCCGCTAAATGAAATTGGTATCTCAGGGGAGAGTTCTCGAGGCGAACTTGAACTTGATAATGGGCGTATCTCCAAAGATCAGGCTTACCTTAGAAACCCTCCCCAAGGTACTCCTATCGATATATCGGCAAGTTTCGACTCATCTCCATCCACGGCATCTATGGCAGCTTCAAGTGACCAAAGCCGAGTTCCGGGGCATTGGCTCATCATTGGCTTCACTTTCCATGCAGGGTTCAGGCCAGACACGACGTCATCAATGCTTTCGGAAACAGTCTCAAGAACGGGTCTCGCGTTGAGGACCACAGTGCCATCACCAACTCCCAGCTCGTCACGAGTCCATCTCCATGGCTCGTCCGACGAGTGTCGGAACTTGAGAGTGAACTGATACGATGTTTTGAAAGAAACAGAAGCGGAATAAAAGAACCGCCGGACGTTATCCGGGACCGCCTGCAAGGTCGTCGGAGTGTCTTCATCGGAGATGCGGGCAAGAGCAGTTTCACTCCAATCGGCTCCGTCACTTGAGTGCCATACAGCAACTTCCCAAGATTCACCCGCGCGAGAAGCAGGGATCTCTAGGACTACGGTGACAGGAAGACTTCCATTCGAGACCTGCGTATACTGGCCGAGTGGAGGATAGCTCTGGATGACGGCCTTCATAGTGTCGGCGATAGCTTCTGGGGCTGGCTTCTGTTTTGAGACGAAAAGAGATTGAAAGACTTCGGCAAAATTGTAGTTGTCTGACGGCATCTTGATGTCATAAAGATACAAAACCACGAGGAAAGAGCGCAAGTGATGAGGCAGCAGATAATCGAGATGATGTCAATGGCGAATCAGAATAACGAGAGGCTCTTGTTCAGTTGCTAAAGTAGAAATGCTGTAATATACTCTCATCCTATGTAAGAATTTGCGAGACTTGACATCTGCGGTGAAGGCAATTAGGTAGTCCTGTGACCTGCTGCACTAACAGCTCATCCCAATGGTCTCAGCTGCACGACTGGGACTTGACGCAAGAGCCGCTGTCGCCTGGGCACGGGGCAGTATCCGCTTAATTGGCCAATTGGCATTTGCGTACAAAAGGGAGAAGAGAATGATTCATCGATTGGGAGGGAATAGCTATGCGCAATGAAGCGCGAATATCAAATAACAGAAACTGAAGATGCGATATTACCTCGAGGGCAGAGATATGCCGTAACTCTGAGTCAATATGACCAATGCTGGGAATTATTTACAGCTGTTCCGGCAAGGAATAGTCAATGACAGAATATTAGTTAGATTGAACACAAGGTGGATCTGGTGGTACCGGGATACTGGGGCCGCAGATTAGTTACGTGCCTCCTCTGATTGGCTCCAGTTGCTGGGCCGGGGCATTCCGGAAGCCGGCTTCGCGCCTCGATTCCAAGGCACGCAGAGCCTTTCGAAAGCGAAAGCTTTCTGAGCCGAAACCTCATTGAAAGATTTCATCAAACACCTCATATCATTCCCCATCCTCCACAACTCCGCCATGGCGTCCCGGAGACTAGCTTTGAACCTCTCGCAGGGGCTGCGAAGCCGGGCTGCTCTTTCCAGAGCGAGTCCAATTACCCGGAGCTTCGCCACGCCTTCCAATACCCCCTTCGGCAAGACTCAGACGACAACGTTGAAGAATGGACTGACGGTACGCAATCCCATCCGCTCATCCGCCCTTCCGCCCCATGGCTCAATTGGCCTCGAAAACCGCGTCGCGAATCGAGTCTGACAATTAATATATAGGTCGCCACCGACTACTCGCCGTTCGCCCAGACCTCGACCGTTGGCGTGTGGATTGACGCCGGCTCAAGGGCTGAGACCGACGAGACCAATGGCACCGCACACTTCCTCGAGCACCTTGCCTTCAAGGTAGGCCACACTGCGACGGCAATGCGATGAGATCCACCTATTGATACGAATTTAGGGCACCACAAACCGGACGCAGCAGCAGCTCGAGCTCGAGATCGAGAATATGGGTGGTCACTTGAACGCCTACACCTCGGTTCGTTCCCGTCGACCGAAACCATCCAAATTCCCTTCAATTGACAATCGTACAGCGCGAAAACACCGTCTACTTCGCCAAGGCATTCAACTCCGATGTTCCCCAGACCGTCGATATTCTTGCCGACATTCTCCAGAACTCCAAGCTCGAGGAGTCCGCCATCGAGCGTGAGCGCGATGTCATCCTCCGCGAGTCCGAGGAAGTCGAGAAGCAGATGGAGGAGGTTGTCTTCGACCACCTTCACGCTACTGCCTTCCAGCACCAACCCCTTGGCCGCACCATCCTTGGTCCCCGCGAGAACATCCGTGACATCACCCGCACAGAGCTCACCAACTACATCAAGAACAACTACACTGCCGACCGCATGGTCCTTGTTGGCGCTGGTGGCATCCCCCACGAGAAGCTCGTCGAGCTCGCCGAGAAGAACTTCAGCGGCCTCCCGACCTCCGGCCCTCAGACTCAGGCATACCTTCAGTCCAAGCAGAAGGCCGACTTCATCGGATCTGATGTCCGTGTCCGTGACGACAACATCCCTACCGCCAACATCGCCATTGCTGTTGAGGGTGTCAGCTGGAACGACGACGACTACTACACCGCCCTCGTTGCCCAGGCTATCGTCGGCAACTATGACAAGGCCATTGGCAACGCTGCGCACCAGGGCAGCAAGCTCAGCGGTTTCGTCCACAAGCACGACATTGCCAACAGCTTCATGTCCTTCTCCACCAGCTACAGTGACACTGGGTAAGCAGCATCGATACAGCTAGGAAGAACACCTGCTAATACTTACTAGCCTCTGGGGTATTTACCTCGTCACCGACAAGCACGACCGCATCGACGATCTCGTTTACTTCGCCCAGCGCGAGTGGATGCGCTTGGCCCGCAACGTCAGTGAGGCTGAGACTGAGCGCGCCAAGGCCCAGCTCAAGGCCTCCATTCTCCTCTCCCTTGACGGCACCACCGCCATTGCTGAGGACATTGGTCGCCAGCTGGTCACCACCGGCCGTCGCGCCAACCCTGCCGAGATTGAGCGTACCATCGACGCCATTACCGAGAAGGATGTTATGGACTTTGCCAGCAGGAAGCTTTGGGACCAGGACATTGCCGTCTCCGCCGTTGGAAGCATTGAGGGTCTCTTCGATTACTCCAGACTCAGGGCCACGATGAAGCCCAAGTACTAAATGTGGTTATGGCGATTTCCGGGGAGATTAGGGTATAGAGTGTATGAGATACCGTTACAGGCAGGCTAGTGTATCATAAAGACTTCCCTTGTTCATATGTCTGTGATAACTGCAAGCTTAACACCTTGACGACCTAATTTTATTTTGTTTTATTGCAAACAACTACGATCTTTGGATGTCACAGGGATTTAGTCGTATCTATTTCACTCACTTCCTAAGCGTGAGGACGACTGTTTGTCCCCCGAAAATGGTACACAATGGAATGTGCTTCAGCTTTGGAAGTAACAAAAATACTGTCTAGGAGCTGCGCAGCTTTCATCTTAGGGTCGACACCTTTGGGAAGGGGGGGGGGGGGGGGGGGGCGGGGGACCGGGAAGCGGCCGGGCTAACAAGGTAG